>NW_027069705.1:492925-500659 GCF_002906115.3 Quercus suber | reverse complement strand
TAGGTTTTTCTCTTAGTTTCTCCTCTCTCTCTCATTGCTTCATTTTTCTTTTGTACTCTCTTCTCCTTTCATTTCTACCTTCCACGTGCTGGCCAAATGGTTGGTATTGATACTTATTCCATCAGCACATTTTCAAAGTCTTCATATAGTAGTTGTAAGACTGAAAACTACTGTTCAGGTATCACCTCCACATTAATGCGGTCAGAGAGTTAGTTGCAGAGTATTTAATGCGGAGGTAACAACTTTCTTTTTAGATATTTTAGGATTCCCCTCTGTCCTATGTTTCTGCAATGCTAACCCGTACCAATAGAGCTCATTGGAATGTTCCCCTAGATGGCAGACCCCCTATTCAGACCTCGGCTTTGGTTAGCTGAGGTGACATTTGCCCTCGGCCTACTCTCTCATGCCATCATGACTAAAACTGACATTTTCATCTACTAATACGGACTCTTTGATAATGTTTACTCATTCTAGGACGACCTTTAGTTCTCAGCTTGGGCTTTAGGCTCAATATATACATGGGTAATAAGCTCCTGAGCCCAATACCCCCACATACATACTCCTAGCATTTTTATAATTGGAAAATGTTAAGTAACATTTTTATAATTTAAGTTTTATAAACTAGTTTATAGATTTAAGTAACACTTGCAAATTTCGAAAAAGAATTTTGAGTTTTGACCTCTAGAATGAACCCATTTTAATAGTTTTGTAAGAGTTGATTGATTCTACAAAACAACTCCCATGCATAAATATGCTTATGGTTATAGATAAGATTGCTTCTTTTAAAAATCACACGCAATTCACACCATTGAATAAATGAATACTGCCATTGTTACTGGATAGGAGTCTGAGAATGTTCAGAACTCCTTTTTTCACGTGGAACTTGACCCCAAAAAAAAAAAAAAAGGGTACAATTATTTTTATGGTGAGGGTAATTTGATTGCAGAACAGGGTTGACCTTGAATTATCGATGACGTGAGTGTGAGTGGGGAAGGGTTTTTGTGTGAGAATGCGAGTCCAACCCAACTCAGCTCAGATAAGTATAAGTAAAAGTTATAAAAAAAAAAAAACCAAAGGAAGATGACGTGGGTAGTGGATACCCACCAAAACATAAATTGATGCTGCTGGTGTACGGTTAAAAAAAAAAGTGCATACACTACACGCCTGACCACGTGATACAACCCCACCACACCTGACACACAAAAACACTTTTGGCAGCTGTATTTTTGGGAGGGGCCCACACGCTTATTGACGTCATTTACTCTCACACTTCCCCATGCCGTGCCCACGCATGCTGGCCGACAATCAACAACTTGTTTGTTTTTTTTTTTTTTGGAAAAAAGTTAAAATGGATTGACTTTTTGGAGTGTTTACTTCGTGATTAAAGGTATATAAAAACAATGAAATTTTTTTGACATGATTTGTCTGTGTTTACGTTTTTTTTTCTTCTTCTTCTTATCTTTATAGGGTTGTCGTGAATCTCGTGATTTCATTTCAAATTGTTATTAAAAAAAAAAAAGTTAATTGTTTTTAGATTTCGTAATTTTTTAGTTTAAAATTTTAAATAAATAATATAGATAACATAAATCACATATGTTAACTTGAAAAATAAGTATTATTTAAGTTATTGTTTATATCAAAATATTTGTTCTTGGAATAAAAATAATTGCTTGAAACAAGAATCTATATTTTTAAATTAAAATTTGACTATCAAAAATTTTGGGGAAAGGGTGGAGAAGAAAGAGAGAGAGAGGGGGGGGGGGGTGTTAAGGATGACAATTAGGAGAGATCAAATTCAATCATTAATGTCATATTCTCTTTTCCTAATGGAAAAACTAATGTAAGGTCAGGTAAGTTGCAGGCAAGATAAAACAAACATGTTATCACTTATCATCCTTAAGAAGATAACATCAATATAAATGAGAGAGAGAGAGATGTTTTACGGGAATGGTATTAGGATATGTATATAAACAAAATTCATTCTCAACTTATCCTTTGATAAGTTTGAACAATGTAAGAGGAGGCATTTTGCCCAATTTTTTTTATTAATTTTTTATTAATTTTTCTACATGTGAATCTCTTTTTAAGTACAATTTGAACAACAATTCATTTCTCCAAAAAACAAATTCGTTAATCTTTGTTGTTGTACAATATTTCTACAAATTTACTTTGTCATTATTTTTATAAATTTTCATTTATTTATAATCTGAATAAAATCGATGATATTTGACTTTTGGTTGGCCTCTTAGTATTGTGTTATGTAAGCTTTTGAGGCTTCGGGTGCGTTTATATAAGCTATTGAAACACGATGTTTTGAGTTTAAAATGAATGTTTGTAAAAAATGTTATGAGAAGTTATTATTGTAAAACAAAGTTTTGAGTTTTGAAAACACTCTCTTAAGCTCCCACCAAATGGATCCTTCACAAATTTACAAGTCATTATTCTAATATATAATTATTAATTAATTTTAAATTATATTATATATTCAAACCCTTCATTAGAATTGTACAATGTCATATTCTCTTTAAATGGTAGAACAAATAGGCTAGGATCATAATAAATTATTTTTATAAGCTAACAAAGGCCTATTAATATATATATTTTTTTTTTGACTGAAGCCTATTAATAATTATCATAACTATCATCTTCATATTTAGGCAAAAAAAAAAAAAGGGAAAAAAAATTTCATTAAACTTTTTCCTCCATTAGATGGGTTATCAACTAGTTATCGATTTTACTTAAGGTCTTGTTCAATTGAATTCCGATTTGATTTCAAAGCCTTCAACCTTTGCGGTTTTTTTCTTCCAGTTATTTTAACGATTTGGTTTTTAAAAACAATGGTTTTAACTTCACATTTCCTCCAAGGTATACATATGAAATGGAAAAATTGATGGAAAATTACATAAAAGGCATAGATTTTAACCATGTTTCATATAAAATTATAGTTTTTTTTTTTTTTGGTTGGGAAAACTAAAGTTCCAAACTTATGAAACCCTTTCAATTTGAAACTCATGCTCATCTCAGTTATTCTAAATAGTAATAGATTGAGAAAAATGGAAGATCATTACAAAACTTTGTATTTTTCTGAAGTTACCAACTTTGATTTTTTGGCAATCAATTTATAACTCAAATTGAAAGTTTCTCCTCTACCCTCTCTACTCAATGGGTGTAAAATTGATTTTGTTAGGTTTCTAAACTCCGGTAGTTAAATTACAAGCGAGTTAGTAAAGTTGATTAATTAATTTAATTATGCCAAATATCATTTTTGAAGTTGCAAAATATAAGCATATAATTATCCAAGGGAAAAACCACTACGAGGAAAACCTTCCCCAATGAAGCAAATTTCCTATGATAAGATAAGTTTTACAATAAAGGAAAGACTTTCTCCTAGATTCTATCGACATGTAGACAACTTACTGGGGGAAAAAAAAACTTTCATTGCATAAGGACGTCTGGACTTTTCAACCATATGAATTGCTTCCACGGAACCTGTGATCATAACCAGAACCTCCGTTTGACTCCAAAAACCTCTTGAAGGTTTATTTCACAACAGCAAGTTTGTGGTAGGCATTGTGGCTTCAACTTCTTCAGCAACTAATTTTTAGATCTATTTTGATATCTTCGGTATGGTGAAATTGAGAGAATGTTGGTCATAGAACCCTAAGCTCATAAATGTAGTTTTCTCTCCCTTTGAAAAACCTTTCTTAGGTAAACTTATAATGTCTCGTGTATATTCCAACATGCAAGGCAAGAATTGGGGTTAAAATAGACAAGTTATTGGGTTTTTTTTTTTGTATGCTGGTTAGTGCAGTCTTGACCTATTGAGGTAGAGTCAAGGTTGTTATCGAGGTAATTTGTTTGATCTAAGTGACAAAAAAATTGCTTTCTTAAGCTAATCTTGAGTATTCATTTTGATATTAAATTATAACTCGAAATCACAACAAAACTCACACTTTGATATAGTTTGCCAACACTACTACATTCTACATATAAACTTAATAGATATATAAACAAGTCCTAAGTGATGCAAAGTTTAATAAATGGTTCCCTTTTTTATCTATTCCACTTTCCAAAATAATGGAAATAAATAACAAGGCATGGGAAAAAAAGTTTCAAATTAAAATGATTTCATAAATTTGAGAATTTAATTAACATTTCTAAGAAGATCAAAATATGAAATAAGGTTCGGTTAATTTATACCCTTAGGCCATTGTAGGGTTAGGATTTGTGGCCCAAGCCCAAAATAATAAATTTGTAGAGTGTGGATAATAGAGCTATGTTGACTGTGGAGCTCACAACGGTTGATCACAACATCCAAGTATAAACCAACATAAAAATACACGTAAAGATCAAATAAACTGAAGTCCGAAGAGACTTATGATAAATTGAATACTGGTTACAATTTTTAGGGCTACAGTAAAACCTTTTTTTTTTCTCTTCTCTTCCTCCCCTTTCATCAGGAGCCTCTCTTCTTTATATAGTATCCTTCCCCCTCATCCCCATCGTCCATTTGTTCTTCATCTGGGTACCTACTCGAGTATCTGTCATGTCATGTATCTTTTTTAGCTTTTTGTGAGTGACGATAGCTGAGATTACACTGTTCAAGTGTCTTCTCTACATAAATGCAGTTAGAAAAGTTGCTGCAGTGCATTTAATACGGTGGTAGCAGCTTTTCCTTTAGATATTTCTTTGTTCTTATCGTCTCCAGATATACTCAGAACCTATCTTGATCATTGGGGTTGCTAATTAGATCATTCGGACCTTCCACACGTTTGATTAATCAATACTATTCGTGTCCGAGGAGTAGGACCTCTTTGGATTGCTGGTGAGCTCTTCGGATTGTACTCCTCCTTCGTTTCCAGGTATCCTTCTTCCAGATGGACTTTACCTTAATCGGTTTATTCTCTTTAGACATATAATAATTCTCAAACAGAGCCCTAGGCTCATTACGTTAGATTGAGTTTTTCCCCCAGAGCCATATATTAACAAATTCGTTTTTAAAATTTTTTTATCAAAAATTGAAAAAATTGTCAAAACTTTTTCAATCCCAATAAATGTTTTTCTAAAAATAGTATATTTATGATGACTTCAGTAAAATCCTTAATCTATAACTTCACATTTCCTTTTAGGCTGTGTTTGTTTCGTGTAAAACGTTTTCCGGAAAATATGTATTTTCCGGAAATGTTATTTTCCGGAAAAGGAAAATAATTTTAAGTGTTTGGGTGTATTATGAAAATTGTTGTGGAAAATATTTTTATGTGTTTGGTTATATTAGGAAAATGCTATTTTCCGGGCAAATTCCGGCAACAACACAACGACGACGACAACAACAACAACAGCAAATTCCAAATTCCAGCAACAACAACACCAACGACAACAATCAGTTCATCCAAAAAAACAATAACAACAATCAAATTAAAAAAAAAAAAAAACAACAACAACAACAATCAAATTAAAAAAAAAAAAAAAAAAAAAACTGAGAGATCGAGGAAGAGAGAGCTCCAGGTGCGATGGCGCGATCGAGGGTCTGGGTCTGGGTCGAGCGGCGTTGGAGCGATGGCGCGATGAAGGAGGCGATGGGTCTGGGTCGACGACGAGGTGCGATGGCGCGATCGAGGTGCGATGGCGATGGCGCGATGGCGCGATCAGCGCGGTGCGATGGCGAGGTGCGAGACCGGAGCTCGAGGTGCGATGGCGAGGTGCTGCGATCGGAGCTCGAGGTGCGATGGCGCGGTTCGTCGGTTCGTCGGTTCGTGGCGCCGGCGAAGTCGAAGGCTCGTGAACGGACTGCGTTGGATCGGTCCGTTTGTTCTGGGTTTCTCTTTTTCTTTGTTCTGGGTTTCTCTTTTTTTTTTGCGTTCTTGGCTCCTGTGGTGCGTTCTCTCTCTTTTCCGGAAATCATTTGAAGGTAAAATAAGGACTTCAAATGATTTCCGGGTCAAGGGTGAAAATTCGGTCAAAGTGTAAGCATATTTTCCGGAAAATGAATTTTCCGTTGCCAGCCAAACGCATGGGTCAGGTGGTAAATGATTTCCTGAAATCATTTACCACCGATTCAAACGCAGCCTTAGTGGAAAATGTACTGTGACAGTTGTGCTGCTCACCTGCTCAGTAGAGCTATTCCAATCATTTTCACCAACACATCCGGAGCTCAAACGTTCCCGGTCCACAAATTTATCACCTAGTCAAGCCAACTTTAATAGCTATGCTTAAGCAACCTCCTCTTACCTTCCGGCTGAGGTGAAAGGCAAAAATGTGAGTGATGTGATGCTTGAAATACTGATTGGTTAACATTTTATTAAATGTACTAACTTATTATACACGGTCCGAAAGTAAAAAGTCAGGTAACATACATACATTTTATTAAATGTACTAACTTATTATACACGGTCTGAAAGTAAAAAGTCAGGTAACATACATACCACATGATTTCCTAGCACAGTCAAAGTCCAACTTTTGACTTTATACTGCTTCTAGTCATCTGTGCATTACAGACCAAACTATTGCTTAAAGTTCTAAGCAACAGTCTAATCAGAAGTCGTCATCCCTTGTATTGTATCTTTTGTTTTTGTTTTTTGGGGAATTAATGAATCCACTTCCATGAATTTTCTTAAATTCTTGAAACATAACTAATTTGCAGGAAAACATTCCTCTACACATTTTTTTTTTCCTGTGCTTTGCCAGTCCCATATTAATGAATAAAATAGAGTTAACAGTCATATAAATATTTCCAAGAACTACATTTCATGAAAATTGAGCAACTTTATTTCATAAAAATGAGGAAGCAAGTAATTAAACCCAAGCCAAAATTTGTTGCTCTTTCATCTAACACAACCACAATGTTCTGGGTTTCCCAAATTCCTGACAAAGTTTTTATCTTATTCAGGCCTTAAAATTTAAGCTTGCAAATGTAGAATTTATACAAACAGCCTTGCAGAAAACCCACAACCATAAAGCTATCAAGGAAAATGAAAAATACTTCATAGGGAGTCTTTGAGCATGCACAAGTTAACATGCTAGAACATGTCCAGCTCTCAAATGATGCGGCTGCAGAAAATTTCTAAACCATTGCTCCTCTCAATTATCTGTAATGCAGGTCCAAGAAAGATTTCAGATTATAGCATATTAGATAGAGATTAGAAGAAATTTTTTCCCATAAATTAAAACTCACCATGTGGAGATCGGGAACTTGTTGCAGAGAAGTCAGATGTAGTCATTGGAATAGATATTGAGAGCTGAGTAGTGGAGAATGAGGTCTGATTGGATCTTTCATCCTCAAGACCAGACCAAGACTCCCTGGTTTTAGGCCACTCGTCAAAGAAAGGTCGAAGAGACTGACCCTCCTGTTTCACAGGTTCTCCAGAGGCAAAATCACTATTGAAAAATGAATGCTGGGGATAATCATTCTGCAACATGGAATTGTCACTGGATTTTGATGCAGGAAATGAGGCAACTCTGGATGGCATCAGAGGCCATGTACCATCTAGCTGTGAGTCCATCTGGAGATTCCTATTGCTTCCTGAAGCATCAGAGAAGAAACTATGCTCACCAACCTCAGGTTTAAGTCCTGGAAGGTACCTGTACATTCACATTGATATAAAGATCATCAAAATTAATTAATCTTCCTTTGGAGATTATATTTAAAAAAATATATCTTGTATTGTACTGAAAAATAAATACAAAATAAAAAAGAAAAATACATTCTATAGGTGCAGCATATAAAATCAGGAAACA
>NW_027069705.1:447577-492015 GCF_002906115.3 Quercus suber | reverse complement strand
TCTCTCTCTCTCTCTCTCTCTCTCTCTCTCTCTCTCTCTCTCTCTCTCTCTCTCTCTCTCTCTCTCTCTCTCTCTCTCTCTCTCTCTCTCTCTCTCTCTCTCTCTCTCTCTCTCTGTGTAAACATAAAAGGTTAATGTGTGCCCTGAGGGCATACATTAAGCCATCAATTTTTGGAAATATTTTTCTCGAAAATTGAAAAAGTTATCAATACTTTTTCAATTTTCGAGAAAATTTTTTTCAAAAATGAAAATAATGTGAGCCCTTGGGCACACATTAACAAAATCTTATATAAAACAGGAAAATGTTAACAAATGTCCTAAGAGAATTAATTTAGTAATTTAATTTTTTAGAAGATTTTTAAAAAATTTATAGAAAAATAAAAAAATAACTTATTTTTTATATTTTTCAAAAAAGTGATGTTAAAATATCCTAAAATAATTTATGAAATATCAGCCTTGGATGACCCATACAATAAAATTGATAAATACTTCTTTCAAAAAAAAAAAAAATGGTGCTGTTTGCACCAGCCGACATTTATTTCTGTAGCCTGATACACGTTACTTTCACTTTTTTTTTTTTGGAAAAGAGAAGAGAAGAAGAGAACTTTACCTAAAAAGCAATAAAGCCAGCCTATTATGGTGGCTTTCACAGGTTCCAGTATGGTGATGAGACCATTTAGGAAAAGTTCAACATTGTATACTTTTTTATAATTTATCGTGAAGTTGTATTCAAAGATTATTTTGGAGATATATTATTATTAAATTTTTAAGATTTTTTTTATGTGTGTATTAAAATATTTAGTATTTAAAAAAAAAAAAATGACATGATATGGTATGGTATGATTGGTAAAAAAATGGTAAATATATGTATAACTAATAGTCCCCCACATCATAGTTATAAAAACTGTTAGACAATTAAAGGTCAGTGGTATCTTTGGTCTCCTCCCTCTTTTTCTGTCCGAGTACGGGGTTGGGCTACTAGGTTGGGGACAATATTTTACTTTTGTGATCCGTCTTTTCAATCTCTAGCTAGGACGCGAAAAATGAAACCAAAAACAATAATAATAAGAGTAAATTGGTGAGTTTCAGTTAATTTAACTGGTAAAGTCTCCGATAGTTAAATAAGAGATTTGAGATTCAATTTTTGTCTACACCAAAAATCAATTGATGTTTTGGTCTGATGATAAAGAGTTATCATCAAGAGTGGATACCATAAGTTGAAATTCTTTAAAAAAGAAAAAAGAAAAGAAAGTAAACCATAACTATTTTTATAACTTTACAATAATTTATTCACATAATGACTTGTGTGAGTGGTGAAATTGTAAATTTCATATGAACTCACTATTGTTTTAACCTCTTAGTGCAACCGCATCAGTCTGTGCAACATTTCTGTCTATTTTGCAAAAAAAAAAAAAAACATAGTTTTTCTATTTTACATACCTATTTTTACAAAATACGCACATCAATTTGTCTATTCTACTATCTATTTTATTTAAATAATCATTTTTCTCACTTTTTGTTATTATTTTATCTCAAATTATCTCTCTTAACTCACGAGACTCTCTCTGAAACTTCCTCTCTGAAACTTCGATTTAAGCACAACGAGAAGAACTTCGATCCAAGCACGGTGAGAAACTCTTCTCTCTGAAACTTCGATCCAAGCATTTATATACACCAATCCACAAGTGCCGATCCAAGCACTGATACTCGCCGATCTACAAGCACTGATCCGTCACAAGCATCGATCCACCACAAGTGTCGATCCACTCTCTCTATCTCTGTTGGTGTGTCCATGTGTGGGTGTGTTTGGTTTTGTGGTGTCTGTGGTTGATTTTGTGGTTGATTTTTTATTTTTGTGGTTGATTTTTGTGTATGTGGGAGTGTGTGTAACAGAGGAAGAAGAAGATGACGAGGGAGAGAAGATGCGTTGGTTTTGTAGATGGAGAAGAGAGAGAAAAAAAGAGTAAAATTAGAAATTATTAAAATAATATATAGAAAAGCTACAATAACCATGCATATATGCACGGTTACTATAGCACTTGTGCATTTATGCACAATTTTACATCCATTGATGTGGGTTTTTTTTTTTTGTCAAAATGTTTAAAATGAGCTACTTTTTGTATTATGCAAGATTTTGCAACCACTGAAGTGGTTGCTTTTACAAGTCGACACATGGTCAAATTGTGGCTAAAATTATGGAAATTTTTGTGATATAGCCTTACTCTAATAATAATTTCCAAATAGTAGCTGTCTCCCACAAACTTGCTATTTTTTTTGGACAAAATTTAGTTACAAAAGTTATAGCCTTAAGCTACAACTTTACTTAGTATCTTTTTATTGGAAGTTAATTTTGACAAATCTACCATTGGAAGACATATTTTTCTTATATTCTCCATGCTTGTAAAATTATTAGAAAATTGAAAATTAATAGCTATGTCATCAATAAATTGTTTAAATTGCAAGTTTTTGTGGTTTAAAATTATGCATAAAATATAAATTTATAGATCATATAGTAAATAATATTTGATTGACACAAAATTTGATATGTGTATTAAGAGAGTAAAAAACATGCAATTCAATGATTAGATTTTCAAAATATGCAGTAATGTTTATATTATTGAGTAAGATTGTAGCATAATGCTACAACCAATTTTGTAGCTAAATTTTGTCATTTTTTTTTTACTGTTCACAAACTAGCACTTAGAGTATTCACATCGGTAGAGCTAAAAATTTTAGTATTTATCAGCTCAAAAAACTATTTTATCTATTTTAACACACAATTTCACTTCACACCATGCATCAATGCTCTTATTTTTGCCATCAGCCAAACACTATTTATTTTTCTATTAATTTATTTCTCACTTCCTCTCTGCCACGAAACCTAATAAGTGATCAAATAATAATTTTTTATGCCTTCCTTGCTATAGTGAAATGCTAGTCTTTGCAGTTCAGTATAGCAAGAAGGCAAAAAAATTTGCCTTTGGCTCTACCAATGTTGGGCACTAATTAGAGTTTGAGGTGGTAAAATAGCTAAAAAGCTATTTTACCACCACCAATGGTGATGCTCTAAGAGTTATAGAAAAATACTAGCACAAAAGAGTGTGATCTTAGATATTTTCCATTAAAAAAAAAAAAAAACTACAAGCACTACCAAAAAAGTTACAAATTTTTTCACATTCTACCCATAGGTGATATTTTCGTGTAGTCAAGAGCCTTGTGGCCTAATAATTTTTTTGGGGTTTCCAATTAAGATATTAAGCATTCAAATTCTTTCTTCTTGTTGTAATTATCAAAGTTATCAAAAAAAAAAAAAAATCTCTCATGTCGAGAGACTTCTCTTTTTATTGCACTTAGTTTGGATGAGGCGAATTCTTGTGTAATAGATGTGAAAAATTCGATGATTTTTACCATACTTGTAACACTACTAAAAATCCTGATATGCAATTTCACATGTTATTGTTCTAATATATATTTTTCAATTGAATTTATATTTTATTCTATATCCAAACCATCCATTAGAATCTTCGTTCATCATATTTTCATTATACATAAAATATAGAATTTCATAAACAGACACAGTCATAATAAATGCCTAATGCGCCAAGAACCTGAAAGCTCTAACACCTCATGGTGTTTCTAATGAAGACATTTAGGGTTTAAATCCCCTCAACCCTATTGTAACTACTGAATTATCAAAATAAATAAATTCCTAATTCTATAATATATACTTTTTATATACAAACACAATCATGATTAATGTCTATTAATAACTATCATAATTATCAAATTTCATAGTTAGACAAAAAATAAAATGAGATCTCACAATTTTTATGTGATTATTTTAATATTTTTAGATGAATATGTATATTTTAATTGAATTTAAATTATGTTATATATATAAGTCATCCATTAAAATCTTGACATATTATATTTTCTNTAATACATGTCTAACTATTAAAATAAGATGATGTGATTAAAACTATACAAGAACACTCATTCAAGTCGTCATATAAAGAATAGAAGCATCGTTTGGAGGAAAATTTGTTGGGAATAAATTTGATCTAATCACAAATGTTACTTCTAACCCAATTACTTTTGATTTTATTCACATTCCACCCTTGTTGTCTTCAAGTTCAATAGTATCACTAACTTTTAAATTCCCTATCAATATTCCTCATATTTCATTACTATTGTAAAAGTGCAGATAGTTATCAAAAACCCAATTATCTATCCAAAGTAAGGTATCTTTCCTTTAAACTGGTCGGCTAATACTTTTACAAATAAGATTCCCTGCCTTTAAAGTGTTTATCTAAATCCGAGACTTATCACAGCCTTAACCAGTAAAAAAGAAAGGTTAAACTTTCTTGTATATTTTCCCCTAATCATAGTAATCATAGTATAATCCAAAGCTTTTAAATTTTTTTTTTTTGGAGAACGAGACTGTTAGCCTGGAAATTTATTAAGAATCCAAAACTAATGGATATCAAAATCTCTATCTATTTTAGCATTCCAAAAGTTTGTAATTACATTAACTTAAGAGCATTCGCGTTAGCTCTTACAAAAATTTCTATCTATTTTAGGATAAAACATAATTTTTCTATTTAAACAATCACTTTTCAAAGACTCCCACATCAAATTATATATTATAATTCTATTTTATTTAAATAATCATTTTCCATTATTTGCTTATTATTATCTTCATAGGAGAGAGAGAGAGAGAGAGAGAGAAGAGAATTTGATGAGACAAAAGGTGAGAGAAAATATATATATATATATATATATATATATATAAAGCTAGAATAACCGTGTAAATATATACAGTCATTTACATAATTATTGTTACAATTTTGCAAATTTACACATCTTTAGCTTAACTAATGATGGTGATTTTGGGCCTTGAATGTGTACAGTTGATTTTTTTTTTTCCTATTATACAATTACTGATGCAAATGCTAAGCAATGGCTTTCCAAGCCAGTTTGATATTATAGCTTACACTAAAGATTCAAAATAGCTTATAAAGTTTGCATAATACCATTGCAACATTGCATCACGGAGGGAATGGTTAAAGCTATGGGCGTTGAGATAAAAAAAAGGAGAAAAGGAGTTGCTGGACAGCTTTGGGGGCTTAGAGATGGTCTCAATCTTTGTTATGAAATGCAGCTGAGTGCCGTGGTTGTCCAACTTGATGCAAAGGCCGTTGTTCAGCTTCTCTCTAATTCTTCAAGAGCTAATATTTGTGCATTGCCTCTCCTTGATGACTGCAGACATCTCATATCTCAGATTGGCCAAGTCCGAATCGTTCATTGTTTTCGTGAGGCCAATACCTATGCTGATTTTTTGGCTCGGTTAGGAGCTCACTAGGATAGTTTTTTGGTTTTATTTCATGACCCGCCTGTGGGTCTGTTGGATTTGTTAAGCTCTGATAGAGCTGATTTGTACTGTTGCAGATACACTTCTGATCTGCCTTGTCTCCCTTAGTTTGCTTTTTCGTTAATGAAGTTCCTTTCTACAAAAAAAAAAAAAAAGACTACCCCATCTAAATATGCAATGATGGTGACAACTAAAATTCTCCACTCTCTAGCTGAACCTGGAGAAATTATTGGGACCTCCTAGAGGACCATTGATGTGGTCCTCCCAGGTCCCAACACCTAATTACAAAAATGCCACCTAGCCATATTTTCCTACTCAGCTCCACATCACCACTAATGCCATTAACTTTAACTATGGTTAGAAAATCAAACCAAGGTTAAAAACTCAGCTCTACTTACCCACTTACTCACAGCCAGATTTAACCCAAAAACAACTAAACAGATTCAAAAATTTTCTCAAACACAACTCAAACTCTCTCTCTCTCTCTCTCTCTCACCCTACTTCCCAAATATCTCTCCAGAGAAGATATTGGGCAAACCTAGCCGAAAACACTCTGTGATTATGCGGGAGATGCGGAGGCAATGGCAACAGCGTAAGAGGATTTTTTTTTTTTTTTTTCTTTTCAAGTAACTACGGATATGTATTAGAAATATATATATATTTTTCTTTTTCCTTGTTGTTTTTATTTTTTTTTATTATTATGGAGCTTTTTAAGGAGTTTGATTTGGGAATTTGTTATAGGCGGATAGGCCAAAACTTTTATTTCATTGGGTTGTTTCAAATGATTTTTTTTTTTTTTCGATATTTTCTAATCTCAAAATCCTAGGGGGGGCCGGTATTTGAATTTCCATAAAATTATCCTTTTTTCCCATTTTATCAATATTATAAATGGAAATTTTGAAAAGTCAAGTCGAAGCCATTGCTGCCCTTGATCTGAGAGAAGAGGCTGTGGTAGCCGCGAGACTTAAGGAATTGATTGATGGCTTCGTTTGGAGCATTGGGGTTGTGAGATGAGGCGCCGCCCATGGCTGCCCTTCCGCTGGCTTGGTCGGAGCAGCAGTTGCCCATAACCCAACAACCACCACCAAATTCCTCAGCTCAGATAATAAGCTCAGCTCAGTAGCAGCTTCAGCTTATGATATAAAATGAAAGAAAGCAAATACTAAATCGTAACCTATTCCTATGGAGAACAATTTTAATTTTGAAGATTAAGTTTTAACCCAGGACAGGAAGACTGACTCCTCCACAGACAATGGCATCTATTTATATATAGATATATTGAAAAAAAATTGAGGATAGGAACACTCTGTAATAGTGTGTTTTCGGCTGGGTTTGCTCAATATCTTCTCTGGAGAGATATTGGGGAAGTAGGGTTAGAGAGAGAGAGAGAGAGAGAGAGGAGAAAGAGGCAGATAGGTTGTGTTTGAGAAATTTTTGTATCTGTTTAGTTGTTTTTGGGTTAAATCCGGCTGTGAGTAAGTGGGTAAGTAGAGCTGAGTTTTTAACCTTGGTTTGATTTTCTAATCATAGTTAAAGTTAATGGCATCAGTGGTGATATGGAGCTGAGTAAGAAAATATGGCTAGGTGGCGTTTTTTAATTGGGTGTTGGGACCTGGCGTATTTGTTTATTTTATTTTATAGCTTTTGTAGGACATGAAAAAAAAATCCTTTTATGGTACAATTCTACCACTTTGTGTGTGTGTGTGTGTGGGGAGATTGGTACATTAATTCTACCGTAGATGCATCATGCATGCTGTCTTTGTCATCTAGAGATTTGTTCATGTAATTACCCATTTCGAATAAGATTGGAATATAGGAATCTCAGAAGATTGATCGGATATTCGAAGAGATTTGGATATAAAATACCTTTACAAAATTAATACAATTGTCAAGTTCTTATCATTAATGTGCATTTAATCAGCTTATTTATTGTCAGTTTATTTGCTCAAAAGTTAGGCAAAAAGTGATTTTATTCCAATAAAATCACTATTTACTTCACTTTTGAGTAAATAACCTGGTCATATTACTAGCACGCACAACAAGATTTAGGTTTTGTTTATTTTGACATAATTTTTTTTTAAGGAAATTTTTTCAGTTGAATGGAAAAATTGTTTGTTTCATGGAGTTTGGCTGTGTTCATGCAAGTTATCTAGAATTTTTTTTTTAGCATTTGGCTTCTATGAAAAATCACAAATTTCCCATATTTTATATATTACAACAAAATTAACTTAATAAATAAGTAAAATCAAAGTAAATTATTGAAATTACACTAATAAGCACAATTAAAATAATAGTGCAGTAGCATAAATAAATAAAATACTTAACAAAATTATTTAACTAAGCTTACACATTCATATGCATACGACAAACACTTGAACCTTCCATATGAAACTTGAAAGTGTTTTTTTTTTTTTTTTTTTTTTTTTTTTTTTTGTGTGACTTTTAAAAGTTTGGAGGTGATTCCTAAAGTTCTAAGTATAAGGTTGTCATTTTGGAGGTTTCAAGGGGTATTTTCATGGTGTCAATGGTTTTGGGGCATATATTTGCCATTTTGGTGGTTTTAATGACATTTCAATCATATTAAGATTTTGAAGGTATTTTGTTCATTTTGGAGATTCCTAGATTATTTTGATCACTTTCCATGTAGTAGACCAGAAAAATGGGTCAAGTTAGTTGGATTTAGGTTTGACTTATTTGTATACATATGGGTCAAATTAGGTTTGAGTAAACTAAAATGGGTCACATATCTTACGACCCTTTCAAGATCTTATGATTCATATCTTTTCACATAAAATAAATAAAAAGAAACTTGAGTATAATCTTTTGTTTTTTTTTTTTTTTCAATACAAAAAAGGAGAAAAAATAAAGATAAAAACACTCAAATATAAAAAGTTAAATAATATATAAAATTTTGCAATGTTATAGTATATAAAATGTGAAGTAAAGTTAATAGAATGATAATATTTCAAATTTTTCTTAGAAAATGAAATCATGGTAGGATCATACAAAGGTTAAGTTTGGACAGTGTTTGTTTAGCCCAACTAATTTAAATAAGTTTAAAAAGAGTTTTTAAAAGAATAATATCTTATAGAAAATAAGCAACAACAAAGAAATTTCACAAATTTTATTAAAAAAAACATATTTACTATATATTTTTTTAAATAGCGAATTTACATAATGAACTTATTAGAGGTTTTTATGCAGTAGATAACAAAAGAAAATTGAATATGAGAATTAAAAAATAAAAATAAATGGGTAATTAAATATTTTTTATGAGAATTAAAAAATAAAATAAATGTCATGCTAGCAGACAAAGATCAACCTCATCCGATAAATAGAAAAAGAGAAAGATTAAGAATAGTGAGAGAAAAACCGAGAAAGTGAAGCATATAGAAAAAGATTTGCAAGTGAAAATTTGTGAAAAAAAACAAATTAAAACCAAATTAGGAAAATAAAAAAAATTCCCCCAAAAAATGTCAACCTTTCATTTTAACAGGTCAAATTCAAATTACCCCATTTTTTACAAATCAAAAAAAAAAAAAAAAAAAAAAAAAATGTATCCATACAAATTTTATTATCAATCTCTAGTGGACCCCTTGTTATNGCAGGTGTTGCAAACTCAGCCCCAGCAAAAAGGCCTTCCATGGGTGTGCCCATGGAGGCAGAAAGCTCCTCGGCAGTAAGACAATATATAGAAAGAGGCCTGGGTTCATCCTACAAGACAAAAGGAGGGAGATACGAAAATTAAAGTAACTTTTTGAGTGAATAAAGAAACCAAAAACATATGACAGACTAATGAATGAGAAAACGTACCTCCAATTCAGGTTCATCGTGCACAATGGGACGGGTGGCTGACGTATCCTCCTTGTACTTAGACTGCAAAGAAAAAGGGGAGCAAAAGACAGAGTCAAAGAAAGAAGTCAGCAAGCATGTAAGATTCAACCACAGGAAAAAGTCAAAAAAAAAATATATATATATATATGTATTTGAAGGACAAAGCTAAATTAAATGTGATGTACCCTCCGCTCAGTGGCAAGCACAGGATGGGGAGTTGTCTTCCTCTTACTACCTCATGTTCTGCTGGCAGGAGTTGCATCTATGGGTGGCCAAAGAGTAGTAGACTTGGGCTTGCTGGTAGATTTAAGTTTGACAGTACCTTTCTTGACTAGTGCAGGGACATTTATCACTTTAACCTTCTTTTCCCAACCTAGAGGATAATCACCTGTATGCCAATACCATCCCTTCTTCTCCTTATCCCATTCAAAAATGGCAAACCGGTTCTATTTCCTGGCATATGCCAACACAGACTTGGAAGGCAGGAGCAACTGAGGATTAGGAGAGACAACCATACTAATCCCCTCAGGAGGAATGAGAGAGAAACCGCGACTACCTGCCAACTCTTGCTCAAATGAGGTCATTATGGCCTGCCAATATCCATGCATAGCAGGAGTACAAAGGCCCTCCCTCAGCGAGCCAAGAACTGTGATTGCACTAAAACGCTGTCTCCAAAAATCAAAAGTGGTGTGTCGTAGAAAAGGTCTAACTGAAGTAGGGGACTCCATAAGAAAGGAAAGGTCATTAGGAATGTCCTAATCCGGCCCAAACTGCCTTCTTACCCGGTTGGCAAGATAATGGACAAACTTGACACCTTTATCGACCAAATAGGACAAACATCCGGCATTGGTGGCTGCCAAATAAGTGATACCTGTCTTGTCAAGACCGGCTAAGGGAGTAGTAGTTCCAACAGTGTCAACAAACAAACCCATGGTAGAATCTATGCATGTGTAACCAGTACTCAAATATTTGTAAGCTCTCTAGAAAAAACCAACACCTTCATCAAAGGACTCAAAAACGGAATGATCGATAGGCTTCAAACCGGACCAACGAAAAGCTAGAGGAAAATCAGAATTAAATCTGCCATAGAAGTCAGTAATTACCTGTGGGCAGGATTGATACTTCTCTTGAGCAAATCGAACAAGCCTACACTTCGCTAAGTACTGGGCACAGCGCTCAAATAACAACTGTTGCATGATGGTGCTGTGTACAGAGGAAGTGACTATGTGGCAGGAGCCGGCCTAACTCTCGTCACTCCGCAGGATATCCAGTTGGACATACAGATGCCCTAAAAACACAGGGGCTAGCGACAACCTCACCTCAACAGATATTTTTATGGCCAGACAGAAATACAAAGGTTTTTTGGCATAATGGGGGTGGGATCCAAAGACAAAGTTGCAAAGCCAAAAGGAAATGAAAGCAGCACGACAAGCAATTACAGAAAATTTGGAAGAAGAACTAACCCAATACGACAACTTGGCATTTCTAGTCATTCTCTTCTTCAACTCAACTTCAATAGCTTCTTCTTCCGGAGAAAGCTCTATAGTGGCAGGACTAACATCGCCAAGAATTGGCAAAAGTAATTGATTAGCCACGTCTTCAAAGGTAACAGTGAGTTCACCACAGGAAAAGAAGAATGTGTGGGTGATGGCACACTACCAGCGAACCAAATGGCGAAGGTTGTAGAGGTCTCGGAAATTGGACAGGCTTCGGGATAGGATGATGGCCTTCAAAACACCAGCCTGCTAAAGCAAACCCATGAAGCCCGTATCGAATAACTCGCTATCAACCCACTCCTTCCAACCAAGGGCGGTATTCGACCCAAATTCGAAATGAATAGACACATGGAGTAAAATGCCTTGATGAATGACTAAATCAAAGATGGAGGAAGACATTGGAGCCCAAGAAACATTAGGGTTTCACCGGCAAAGAGCGAGCCACACGCGGCCTGGCAGCAACAGCTCGTAATCAACAGGAACCTTGGGAAAATGAGGGTGAGTGTCATACCAAGGGTTGATTAAAGGGGCGCACTCACTGTTAGGGTCACACTGCGCCTCTTCCTCGTTAGAAGGGTCCGACTTGAAGTATGCAGCCTCCTCGCCTATCTCTTGTTTGATGGGAGGAACGGAAATGGCTTCTTTCCCTTTTTGGCGGGAAGAGCCCTGAGTTTTGACCAGCACCATAGTATAAAGGCTTGACCGAAGTAAGGTGGGTATAAGTGTTTGAAAAGAGGAAAACGGTGAAGGAAGAGAAACAAACAAAGTTTTCTCTTTTTTGGAAAGGAAAGAGTTTGTGTTTGGATTGCAGAGAGACTCTACTCTAAATAACTAAGTCATTAATGCCAGCCTGAAGAGAGGTGATGGTTCAGCCATCAAGAAGAGAATGAAATTAATGAAACGACGGCTATGTTTCAGAATAACTGCCAATCTGGGAAATTCGAAGAGACAACCCTGTTCACGGCAAGAAAAAAAAAAAAAATATATATATATATATATATATATACATATATAGGTACTTATATATGAATGAAATAGGGTCCACTGTTCAAAAAAAACCTGCAAAGGAAAAGAAGGAACAAAGATAGAAAGGGTAAGGAAGTCTTTTTATTCACATATAAACCGCAGGAATGCTTCATATGTTCAAGGGGCTAAATGTTGAAGGCCATTTTTGAAGAATCATAAAGAAAGAAAGAAGCCCAACAACACAAACCAAAAATAAACTGGCAAAGAGATAGAAAACAAGAACCATTAAGTCCAAGCGGCAGGAATAATGGATCACAAATCTATAAAATAAATAAATAGGCATTGAGAAAGAAAATGGGCTCAAAAGAGCCTAGAAAGAGAAAAATAGTGAATAGCAAACCCATGGGCAGTATACGATGTGAAAAAGTAAGATTGGGCTGCAGCAGGCCCAAAGCAATGTAAACAAAGAGAGTAGGGGATTAATGGCAAGCCCACAAACCTCAAAGATGAGAATAAGGTAATTGGGCGGGGGAAGCCCAATGAAGTTAATAAAAGCCTATGGGAACATAAAGTTAGGAAAAAGGGCCGAGGAAGCCCAAGGCAAGCAAATAGGCCAAGGATTTCCAAGGGAAAAACAAAAGGGACGCAAGAGCCCATAAGTAAAAAAACCCATAGGCATGGGAAAAAACACACGGCAAGCCTAATAGGTCGATTTCCTTCTCTCCCCCTCAAAATCCTACTCTCTTCGAGAAAAAATAACGAAATGAGGATTTTTTTGGGCACTAACCATTTAGGTCTGGTTTTCTCAAAGTTATTAATCCCCACAGCAGGATCTTTCCTAGGAGATTAGTTGCATTGAGAGGAGGCGTTCTTCCTCTTTGGTCTTTACCTCTACGGACCAAACTTGACTTGATATTTATTCTTGATTAACTTATATTATTACTTACTCCTTTATTTCTTTTGTAAAAGCCATTATTGTAACTGTGATTGTCATAAATAGGGATTACTTGGTCATTTTCCATTAAGAAAAGGTCACTATATTCTCTTTTTTTTTTTTTTTTTTTTGTTATATCTGCTTGCTGTAACTCATTTGGAATAGCTCTATCTGCAATAAGTACACTCCTGACAGACGAGGCCTAGTTTGTGCACAAGCTGGCCCAAATTGAATTACAGTTGGACCGGTCTCAACTCTCCTACTCAGAATACTCGAGCCCATTACTGTAGGAGGCAGCTCAGCCCAACGCACAGTACACAAAAAAGGCCCCTACACCTATAAAGTAAACCCAAAAAGGCCATTAACATGACCACATGCTTCTTAAGCCCCACGTAATCAGCCCAAAAATCACTAATATGAGCAGCAAATCATGTAAGTCCAATTGATGACATTGGTTAGCTTAGGAGTAGGACCACATAAAGTGGCACTTCTCAATCCAAGTCATACAAGTTAAAAATCATGGACATTCGTCATTCATGCACATGATTTGTGTCTAATTCTTGAAAAAAAAAAAAAAAAAGCTAATTTTTCCTTGGCAATCTCATGTAGGTTTTTTATAAGCAGTTTCTAAATGGTTGTACTACTTGCTTGTTAATTGGCCAAAAAGTGGAGCAATAGTGAGAACCCTCTTGCGAAGAAAAGGTAATGGACTAAATAAAGAGAAAGTCATTGCAACTTCTCTTCATTTGGCACACTACACTACCCTAGTTAGGTGAGCTTTAGGAGACTTTATACAGTCCTTTAGTGGATTACGTGACTTGTCCACCATTCCACTAAAAAACTCCTACTTGTTTAAAATTATTGAATCAGTAATCAATTTCTATTTATAAAAAAATTCTAACTCAGCAATTTTAAACAAGTGGGAATATTTTAGTGGAATGATGGACCACGCCACTTGTCTACCATAAAGACCTTATAATTGCTGAAAAGATTTTTTTTTTTTTTTAATGCGAAATAATAACAATAGATGGTTCCACACTAATGCACAAAACAAATCAGACAAAGTATTATCTTGTAACTCTCACACATTCACAACAGAGTTACAAATCATTCTAATTATAAGGACTATCACACCTTTCTAGCTAATGCTACCAATTGGATTAGGGTATATTTGGTAAACTGTAATGGGCACTGTAATATAAGGGTACGTTTGGTAGGCTATAATAGCTCCTGTAATGGAATAGTTATTCATGTATAATATCAATTCGGTCATTTGGTTGCATCTTTATTACATGGATTAGTTATTACATTGGAATAACTATTCTTCAAATTGAAGAATATTTATTCCTCTTTAAAATGAATATAATAGTTATTCCTTAGTGCATATAATAGGTTTTAAAATTAATATATTTCCAAAAATATAAAGTTTCCTTATATATCATCTTTTACAAGTTTTCCGTATGTAATAACCAAACTTATAAATAGTAATAATTATTTCATTACAATATATTCTATTCCCAGTAATAAATATTACTATTCCTAATGTAATCTACATTCAATATACCAAACGTACCCCAATATTTATTCATATAGTTTATGTATTTAATAGTTTGGTTATATTTTTACTACAGGAAATAGTCATTCCTTATGAATAGCTATTCATTAAAATGTGGAATAACTATTCATCTTTAAAAGAGATGTAATGGCTATTTCTTAGTAAGTGTATTAATTTCTACAATTAATATATTTCTAAATAAACAAACTTTCATTACGCACATAACAATTATGAAAATAAAAAATTATAAAAAATAATTAATATTTTTTTCAAATTTAAAAAAAAAATATATATATATTTTTTAGTATATATTATTATATGAATAAGATATTTCAAAAAATAATTAATATTTTTTTCAAATTTAAAAAAAAAATATATATATATTTTTTAGTAAATATAATTATATGAATAAGATATTTCCTAAAATATATCTTAAGTTTGATTTAAAATGCTTTCATTCCACTATCTTTAGGGTTCTATTATTGTATTGTCACCAAACAAATGAATAGTAATAAATATTACATTAGAGCATTTTCTATTCCTTGTAATATCTACTCCTATTCCTATGTAATTACAATTACAGTTTATCAAACGTGCTCTTAGGGTACGTTTGGTACGCTGTAATAGCTCCTGTAATGGAATAGCGAATATGTGCAATATCAATTCCGTCATTTGGTTGTATCTTTATTACATGAATTAATTATTACATTGGAATAACTATTCTTTAAATTGAAAAATAGCTATTCCTCTTTAAAATGAATATAATAGCAATTCCTTAGTGTATATAATAGGTTTTAAAATTAATATATTTTCAAAAATGTAAAGTTTCCTTATACATCTTCTTTTACAAGTTTTCCATGTGTAACAACCAAACTTATGAATAGTAATAATTATTTCATTACAATGTCTTCTATTCCTAGTAATAAAGATTACTATTCTTAATGTAATCTACATTCAGTGTACCAAACGTACCCTTAGTGTTCTTATTAATATGTCGTTTGGAAGTTCATAAGGGAATGAAATGAAATAACCACAAGCGAAGGGAATTGAATGTATTCATATACGGAAAAGAAATGGAAAAGAATGGAATGAAATGGAATTAAGATGTTTTAAAATAAATGAATGGAAAGGAACGGAGAAGAACGGAATGGAATTAAGATGTTTTAAAATAAATGAATAAAAATGAATGAAAATGAATAGAATATAAGTAATCTTGTTTGGAAGTAATATAGAGGAAATGAAATTGATTCATTTTATGACAATATTACTATTAGACCATTATTTTTAAATAAAAGGTTTGAATGTATAGGGGCATTTTGAAAGTTTTAATAAAAAATTCATTAAATTTAATTTCATTCCCTCCCATTCTTCCTAATTTCGGGATGAACGAAAATTTGAGATTTTAAGGGAATGGAGAAGAATGAGTATTCTCTCCTACCCATTCCATTCCCTCTCACTTAAACCCCCAAATAAGGGAATGGACTTTCCATTCTATTGGAAAATTTAGACCCCAGTTGATAGAATTAACAAGTTTTAAACCCAAATTGTTAATTGGATTTATTATGAATAAAACTTGTTAAAACAAACAAACATCAATATCATGTCAAAATCATGCAGCGGAAAAAATAAATAAGACAAGATATGATGACTCAGGAAAACCAATGAAACCAACCAGTTTCACAGTAAAAAACTTGGGGGGAAACCTTCCCAAAAATCAATTCACTATAGTAAAGAGAAGTTTCAGATCTAGTACAAAACCTTTGTCCCTAGACTCTACAATCCCCGTAGATGAACTCATAGCAAAAACCTTCTACTGCTTCAGAATCTCTAAACTCTTCAATATATGAATGCCACCCTTTGATGTTGCACGGATCCCAGTACGTGACTAACTCCTTTGCACGAATCCTAGTACGTAACTCACTCACCAACTTAAGGAAGAAGAATGTTGGCTGCAAAGTTCTTAACTTCATCAACAATGAAGATCAAGAAGCACTTGGTTACAAAACCCTAAGGCGCAAAAGACGCAGTAGCTTCTTTCAGAGAGAATAAGGTATCGGTCACCTATTGCATATGTTCTCCTTGTATTCTCTCTTGTGACGACCTCTCAAATAAGATTTATATAGGTCTAGGGCTGTGAGAAAAGAAACCCTACTCAAATACATAAGCCTGGCCCAAAAATAGAAATCTGAATTCCCGTAACCTCGACAGATAGCAGCTATCGAGGAGGTGTCGAGCAAGTGTCGAGATTTAATGAACCTTGACAGATAGCAGCTATCAAGGAGGTGTCGAGAAGGTGTCGAGGGGACAGAAACTTTATCGATCGATCAACCAGCTATTGAGAAGCTATCGAGATTGCGATAAGAATCAGCTGAAGAGCTCAACAGATAGCCCAGTGTCGAGGAGGTGTCGAGCAGCTATCGAACTTTAAAATTCAGCACTTTCTCACTTGATTCCTTGACAGACTTGCATGGTTTTAACACTTGAAATTGAAACAAAGTTTCTTGAAGTATTAAACACATCTTAGATCCACCCAATTACAAGTAAAGTGCGTTTTGTCAAAGGATTTGCCAACTACATAAAATATATTGACATATGTTCTTAAGAGTGAACCACATATGTCCTAACAATCTCCCCCTTTGACAATTCGTGACAAAACCACAACAAGCAAATGAACATATGAGAGAAGTCATAAATCACTAAACTCATATTCACTTGTTGAAAACAATAAAATCTATCCTAGCACAAACTCTTGAAAAACTTTGCAAGAAGAGAGTTTATAGCATGGAAGACTTTGACAACCTGTATTTCTGAAACACTTAAACAAAACTCATCAAGGCATCTTGTGTGAAACATAAATAATAGATTGTATACAAGTATAATGAACATGTGTATAAAGATAGAGAAGAAACAACACATGTACAGGTAGGTGAAGAAAACATACATCAACATATAAAGAAGATAAGGTCAATGTATGTAAACAATGGTCACAAGACCCAAGGTACAAGAAGAAGGAAGTAAGCACTCCCCTTAACAAGATGAACACATCTCCCCCTAACAAAGGAACGTATTTCTCCCCTTAACATGTAGAATCTCCAAAAGAAACGACATATTCTCCACAAATTCTCCCTCTTTTTGTTATAATTGACAAAGGGTACAAGAAGCTAGAAAGTTTCACCCGAGAAACATAAAAATGATCAAAGATGATCAAGGGGGCACAACGAATCCATATAAATGCATGAATGTAATGAAACAAGATGCTATGGATGACAAGATAAAAGAATGATGCAAAACATGTGAAAGATAAATCTCTCAACAAAAATGTTAAGCACATAGATTCAAAAACACACACACATATACTAAACAAGTCTAACCAATTTTATATTTCAAAAATAAGTCAAGACAGTTTAGTGAGTATACACTAGCACATATAAAACCTTTGTGATGGCCAAATCACATTGTACCTGCACATGTATCAAAAGTAGTAAAGAATATTGCGTGTTGTGTGTGAAAAACATCACAAGATTGTATATGTGTATACATGTTATGACGATCTGAAATATGAGAAAATAACTTTAATTCACACACAATCATAACTGTTTGATGGAGACTATCACCTTCGAGGTACATTCTATAACTCCCACATCTCCTAGAATATACGCTTGCAATCATATTTAAAGCATTTTTAATCTTTTTGCTTTTTATTTTCTTTGCATATTTTCTTTTATTTTAGCATACCATACATGGGCATAAAAAGAGAGAAAAGAAATACCCAAGATGTTAAGCATTTGACATCGCACTTTTGCTATGCTGAAGCATACGAATGTCTTTGACATTGCACTTTTGCTATGCCGAAGCATACAGGTGTCTTATTATGATTGGCGGGCAACAGTGGTGAGATGGTTATTTATGCCTTTCTCTTAGGATTTTCTAGTCCTACCCGTCAAAAAGAGTGATATGAGTGTTAAGTTTAAGAGATAACTTAATCTTACTCATCACAAACAAAAGCCACAAAGCTCACTTGTTTAGTTGTGCATGGAGATGCTCATCTAAGCTACAAAAGATACAAAGTTTAGAAACTTTGTTTCAATGGCCATCCAAAGTACACAAGTACCAAAGTACACAAAACACACACTGTTTTTGTATTTTTCTTATTTTTCTCTTTCTTTTTATTATTTTATTTTGAAAATAAAACAAAATAAAAACTAAACAACCAAACAAAAACAGACAAACAACATGAAAGCATGAAAGAAATATGCATGATAGAAATGTGCAGATGCATGAAAGCATGATTCAAAGAACAAATAAGAAATCAAGCAAAGAGAGTCCTACTTTAGATAGACAGAATTAAAGCAGAGGACAAACAAAAAAGACAATTAAGTCTTAGGCTCATTTCTCACCCACACAGCACGAGTCTTTGGCCATGAAGATGAAAAGGCACATGTCCTAGTATGTCTACTAAAGAACGTAGAAGAATTAGAATTCTCTTGAAATTGAGTTAAAAAGCTTAAGACTTTTAATAACTCTCCAAACAAAGGTATAGGTCCTTGAGAGGAAACCTGTGACCGTTTGGACAATTGCTTATGAAGATACAACTTAAAGCAATTAGGACGAATATTTCCAAAAGCACCACAATGGTGACAAGCATGAGGTCTAACAAAGAATTTAGAATTAGACAAATTAGTTTTGGATTTCATACCTTTATTACCTTTCTCATATTGTGGCACAAAGACAGTCCTTAATCCAGAAGTCGTGGAAGAGGAGGGGCTGGAGGAAACAACATATCCTAAGCCAGTCTTATCAGAACTAGACTTTTGAGCAGTCAATATCTCATCAAGCTTTGCAGTAGATATCCTCTCTATTTGAGTTCTAGCTTGACTAAGCTCAACCTCAAGATTCTTGACCTTCTCTTCTAATGAGGTGTTCTCCACAATGAGAATCTCAACTAACCTTGTAGTCTCATCTAGCTTGACTAACAGATCAGCTTTTTCAGTTTTTACCTCATTAACCTCTTTTCTACAAAGATGAGAAGTCTTCTCAAATTTTATAAATGCAGTGCATAGCTTATCATAGGCTTCCTGAATGGTCATCTTCTTAGGTACTTCATCATCAGAAGAATCCTCACTGTCACTAGTACTTTCCACAATCACCTTATCAGTTGAGGTAGCAAAGGCCATAACTTAATGACATTCATCCACAAACTCATCAGAAGAGTCATCCTCAGTATCACTCCAGGTAGCAACTAACCCTTTATCTTTTGACTCCTTGTTCTTTTCTTTTATGAGGTAGTTTGGACACTCTATCCTCATATGATCAAAACCTTTGCACTCATGGCATTTGATGAGGAGTTTCTCATTCTTGCCCTTCCTAGAAGATTTAGGTTTCCTAGGAGGTTTTCCTTTATCATTTTTCCTAAACTGAAGAAGCTTGATAATCTCATCAGTTATAAAGGTTAGATCCTCATCCCAATCTTCACTTTCATCTTCATCTTCAGAGTCCTCAATCTCTTCCTCTATACCCTTAAGAGCCAAGTTTTTACTCTTTCCACCTTTTCCCATTGAGCCTAATCCCATCTCATAGGTTTGAAGGTTCCCTACAAGCTTAGTCAAAGTAATTTAATCAATGTCCTTTGCTTCTTCAATGGCAGTGATCTTGGCATGGAATCTTTCAGGTAAGGACCTAAGGATTTTCCTAACAATTTTGGATTCTGCAATACATTCTCCAAGGTTGAAAGCAAAATTCACAATATCCTTGAGTTTAGCATAAAACTCATCAAAGGTCTCATCATCTTCCATCCTTATTTCTTCAAAACTACTAGTGAGTTATTGAAGCTTCACAGTCTTTACTGCCTTGGATAGGTGGTCTCAAGAATGGTCCATGCCTCCTTGGCAACTTCCGTGGATGATATTTTCTTGAATTCCTCATTGGTCACCCCACAGAACAAAGCATTCAAAGCCCTACTGTTGAAATTTGCCGCTATGATTGTTGCATCATCCCAATCCACCGGCAATTCCTTCGGCTTAATCCAGCCGACTTCAACAGCTTGCCATACCTGTTCACCTAGAGCCTGCAAAAACATTTTCATATGAACTTTCCAGTACACATAATTAGTTCCATCAAATAAATGAGGAATCAAAAGAGATTGTCCACGATCCATGACAACAGGGGTCAAGGATCACACTCAGGAAATTAATCCAATCAGAGTGAACCCGCTCTGATACCACTTGTTGGGAAATTTAGACCCTGATTGACAGAATTAACAAGTTTTAAACCCAAGTTGTTAATTAGATTTATTATGAACAAAACTTGTTAAAACAAACAAACATCAATATCATGTCAAAATCATGCAGGGGAAAAAATAAATAAGACAAGATAAGATGACCTAGGAAAACCAATGAAACCAACCAGTTTCACAGTAAAAAACCTGGGGGGAAATCTTCCCAAAAAGCAATCCACTATAGTAAAGAGAAGTTTCAGATCTAGTACAAAACCTTTGTCCCTAGACTCTACAATCCCCGTAGATGAACTCACAACAGAAACCTTCTACCGCTTCAGAACTTCTGAACTCTTTAATATATGAACGCCACCCTTTGATGTTGCACGGATCCCAGTACGTGACTAACTCCTTTGCATGAATCCTAGTACGTGACTCACTCACCAACTTAAGGAAGAAGAATGTTGGCTGCAAAGTTCTTAACTTCATCAACAATGAAGATCAAGAAGCACTTGGTTACAAAACCCTAAAACGCAAAAGACAAAGTAGCTTCTTTCAGAGAGAATAAGGTATCGGTCACCTATTGCATATGTTCTCCTTGTATTCTCTCTTGTGACGACCTCTAAAATAAGCCTTATATAGGTCTAGGGTTGTGAGAAAAAAAAAAAACCTACTCAAATACTTAAGCCTGGCCCAAAAACAGAAATCTGAATTCCTGTAACCTCGACAGATAGTAGCCATCGAGGAGATGTCGAGCAGGTGTCGAGATTTAATGAATCTTGACAGATAGCAGCTATTGAGGAGGTGTCAAGAAGGTGTCAAGGGGACAGAAACTTTCTCGATCGATCAACCAGCTATCGAGAAGCTATCGAGATTGCGATAAGAATCAGCTGAAGATCTCGACAAATAGCCAGGTGTCGAGGAGGTGTCGAGCAGCTATCGAGCTTTAAAATTCAGCACTTTCTCACTTGATTCTTGGACAGACTTGCATGGCTTTAACACTTGAACTTGAAACAATGTTTCTTGAAGTATTAAACACATCCTAGATCTACCCAATTACAAATAAAGTGCATTTTGTCAAAAGATTAGTCAACTACATAAAATATATTGACATATGTTCTTAAGAAGTGAACCACATATGTCCTAACACATTCCCTCCATTAAAACTTCCAAACAAGAGAAATGAATAATATTCTAAAATTATGATTTTCATTCATTTCCATTCCATTCTCTCCTCCCAAACAAAGGCTTACAACACATGTGGGTTGTAGTTAGTATCCAACAAGCAACAGTGGTTAAGTATTGCTTTTTTTTCCCCCTTGAATTTTTTAAATAAAAAAAATATTTCTCCAAATTTTCTATACAATTCAACCAAAATTTTTTATCCAAATACAACATTTATATACACAAATTCAACCAAATATACAAATCTTAATAGCTATTAGCAAAATCAACCAAATCCGGAATTTCACATTTTTCCCAAGAATCAAACAAACTTTTCACATTCACCTTCATTTTTTGTTCTGTTTAAGTTTTTGCTTCTGGCATTGCATTATATATGTATCTATATTTCTAGATTCAGGTTCCATTGGGGTATCCAATTGGGTCAAGAAGAATATTGTTGCCTACCACCCCTCCACCCAAATGGAAGCCATTGTTAGCAGCAACAAATTCTTCGTTGACCAGCTTAACACAACCTTTCATCTTATACTTACATGTTCAAACAAATGGTCATGGGCGAGACTCTATTTCAAGGTCCATATCAGAGGAAGTCAAGAGCCCAAAATGGCCATCCACAAAGAAGGAATAAATGAGATTTTTTTTTTTTTTAATACAAGATAAAAATTCTACTCTAACATAATCTAAGTATATATGTGCATAAAGCTCCTACCTAGAGACTTGAACCCCGGCCTTTACCCCTCTCCACAAGCACTTATACTTGTAAAATGACCGTCGCACTAAAGATGTGCAGTGGCAATGACAATTTTTTTAATATTTAATATTATGATTATTTTATATTTTTAATTTTTAAAAATTCAAAAATAACTAAACTACATCATTTTGAATCACTTAACAGCAACACACCAAAAAAAATTGGAAGGAATGACTACATATTAGATACAGGTTAAAGGTAGAGGACCAAAATAAACATAGTCAAAGTTACATAATTAAATAGTTTAAATGTTTAATACAATTGTATATTAGTTATGTTTGTAATAATCTGTTGTTACAAGATTTATTATAAAATAATTGTTTCAAATTGTTTATCCCCAATATCTTATGATTTATAAATAAATAAAAAATGCATTATTATTTATTTATTTCATTTTTGAACATATCCCTATAGCATTAGTGCTTTTATCATGTAGTTTGACAATGTTGAGATTTTCAAAAAAAAAATACAAAGTTTCACTTTCTTTTTCTTTCTTTTTCTTTTTGGAGAAAAGAGAACTTGCAACTTATTATTCAAATGATTGGTAAATCGGTCAAAACAAAGGAGTCTAAATTTGGTGGAATAGACTATATTCAGACTTGTAACGAAAAAGAAAACCTTCTTTCTGAATTAAAAAATGTACAGTTATATTACCTTACCTAACAACATGAGAAAAGAAAAAAGGCAGCTTGCATAAGACACAGTGTCTTTTATAATGCAAGCTGAAATTATTGAAGAAAAAGATCATTTCATAGCTGAAGTTAAAGCTAGGCCATTGTAACTAAAAAAGCGGTGGTGAGGGGTTAATTCCGTTGTAGCTGGCTAGCTACAAGCTGCATCTTTTGGTTCTTTGCAATGAAATAAAGTTATTCCAAAAAATAAATAATAAAAAAATGTAAAACAAAATTAATTAAATTCTTATATTCATGATACGACTTAATTTACTATTACTGTCACCATGGCGTGTACAAGAAGATCTTTGTCCATCTGTTCAATAAAAAATTTATGCTAATGTCTCATGTTCAAATTTTACCATTCTTTAAATTTTGTAAGTATAACTCATTTTATGAATGACATGGGTTTTTGCCAGGTTTAATCATCCAGAGATTGGGTTGTTTTGGCTGGATATTTATCCATGGACTTTGAATATTCTTGTGCTGCCACTTGATGCAATTATAACTTTAAGCTTAACTTTTATTATTCTTTGTTTTCTCTTCAATTTTGTGCTGCCTGAAAGAAGAATAAATTGACAAACCATAGAAATCAAAAATTGGGGGAAAAAAGAAGAAGTTTTTTTTTTTTTTTTTTTTTTTTTTTTTTAAATGGACGAGAAGAAGTTAAGTTGATATGAAATTATTAAGTTTTTGTGTCTATCAAACTTTATCCAAAGAAGTGATTTCAAATTAAAATTTTTATCAACTTAAAAATTATAGGAGAAAAGATAAGAACAAAAAAAAAAAAAAAAAATCATATCTATTTTTCTTAAATCTATAAAAAATTCTGTAATTTAGTAAAGCTACTTAGCGCAACTACGGTTTTTAAGCTCTATTTTTATTATATAGTATATGATATATAATAATCGATTATTGTTATTGTTTTTCTTTTTTAGTCTCTTAGTCTGAGACATTAGCATAAATTTTTTATTGAACAGATGGACAAAGATCTTCTTGTACACGCCATGGTGACAGTAATAGTAAATTAAGTCGTATCATGAATATAAGAATTTAATTAATTTTGTTTTACATTTTTTTATTATTTATTTTTTGGAATAACTTTATTTCATTGCAAAGAACCAAAAGATGCAGCTTGTAGCTAGCCAGCTACAACGGAATTAACCCCTCACCACCGCTTTTTTAGTTACAATGGCCTAGCTTTAACTTCAGCTATGAAATGATCTTTTTCTTCAATAATTTCAGCTTGCNTACGTGTTGATCAAAAGCGTTCAAACAAAGTGATAAATGTTATTTGTTGATCAAAACCAAGTATTAGAATTAAATTAGCACTTGACTTTTCTGATAACGACGGAGAGAATAGATGCAGGGGTCAAAATTTGAGATTTTATTAACGAAGTTTGTGACTGGGGAAGGTTAAGACTCACTTTATGCATGTGCAAGTGCAGCGTCAATATTGCCCTTAGATGTAGCAAAATTTGTTTTTGAACTCCGCGGTCCCCTCCACTATCAAAACAAGCAGCAGTCCAATTTGATTTTTGCTTTGTGGCTACGTTATCATCATATGCGTATTATGAAAAGCACTCATAACTCATAAGCTGCTTCTTCTTCTTATTCTTAGTTTTTACTAGTAGCTAACTCGTGTGTAGGGGTGGCAAATGGATGAGTTTGAGGTTAGAGTGGGAATAATTGGGTTAGATACATAAAACTCATTTACTCATTTATTGCCCATTTAACTAATTAAATCAAATCTAAACCTAACCCAACCCAATCCAGTTATTATATGTAAACCCAAACTCACCCAATTACCCAATAATCAAAACTACCAAAATGTAACTAAAACTTAAAAATGACCAAAGTACTCATAAAATCCTTAAAATTTACCAAAATACCCCATAACCCTAAAAAAGAACAAACATACTAAAAAAAATACCACTAAAATGACCAAAATATCCTCAAAACCTAAAAAATGACCTAAACATCTCCAAAACCTAAAAATTGACCAAATACCTCCGAAACCTAAAAAATGACTTAAATATCCCTAAAACTAAGAAAATGACCAAAATACCCCCAAAACCTTAAATTACCAAAATACTCGCTAAACCTAAAAAAAATGACCGAAATACTCCCAAAATCTAAAAAAGACCAAAATACCCCCGAAAACCAAGAAATTGACCAAAATACCCATGAAATACAAAAAAAATAACCAAAATACCCATGAAATACAAAAAAATGACCAAAATACCCCCAAAACGTAAAAATTGACCAAATACCCGCTAAACCTAAAAATTGATTGAAATACTCCTGAAACTTAAAAATGACCAAAATACCCTTGAAACCTAAAAATAACTAAAATACCCCCTAAACCTAAAAATTGATCAAAATACTCTTGAAACCTAAAATTACAAATATACCCCCTAAACCTAAAAAAAGTGACAGAAATACCCCAAAAACCTAAAAATTAACCAAAATACCCACTAAACCTAAAAAATTACCAAAATACCCCTCGAAACCTAAAAATCACCAAAATACACCATAAACCTAAAAAATGGTTGAAATATATCTGAAACCTAAAAATTACCAAAATAACCCCTAAATTTTTAAAAAAATGACTAAAATACCCCCGAAATTGAAATACCACCTAAACCTAAAAAAAGAATGAAATACCCTTGAAACCTAAAAATGACCAAAATACCCTCTAAACCTAAAAAATGATCGAAATACCCTCGAAACCTAAAAATTAACTGAAATACCTTGGAAACCTAAAAAAATGATTGAAATACCCTCGAAACCTAAATATGACCAAAATAACCCTTAAACCTAAAAAATGACCAAAATATTCTCAAAACCTAGAAAATGACCAAAATACCTCGAAACCTATAAAATTATAAAAATTCCTCTTAAACCTGTAAGACAATAAAAATACACCCTAAACCTAAAAAATGCCCAAAATCCCCCCGAAAACTAAAAAATGACCAAAATACTCCCTAAACATTGAAAATGACCAAAATACCCCCTAAACCTAAGAAATGACTAAAATAGCCCCGAAACCTAAAGAATGATTGAAATATCCCCAAAACCAAAAAAATTGACTAAAAGACCTCCAAAACCTAAAATAAATAAAATTTATTTTAGTTTTTCGAGGTATTTTGGTCATTTTTTAGGTTTAGGGGGTATTTTGGTCAATTTATAGTTTGAAGGGGGTATTTTGGTCATTTTTTAGGTTTCGGAGAGTATTTTGGTCTTTTTTAGGTTTTGGGGTTATTTTGGTCAACTTTTAGGCTTCGGGGTTATTTTGGTCATTTTTTTAGGTTTTGAGGGTATTTCAGTAATTTTCTTTTTTTAAGTGTATGGGGGTACTTTGATAATTTTTAGGTCTTAGGGGTATTTTGGTCATTTTTTAGGTTTTGGGGGTATTTTGATCATTTTGTTTGATTTAGGAGGTATTTTGGTAATTTTAGGTTTCAGGAGTATTTTGATCAATTTTTAAGTTTCGGAGGTATTTTGGTCAATTTTAGGTTTCAAGAGTATGTTGGTCACTTTTAGGTTTAGGGGTATTTTGGTCAATTTTTAGGTTTAGCGGGTATTTCGGACAAATTTTAGTTTTCAGGGGTATTTTGGTAATTTTTAGGTTTAGGGGGGTATTTTCGTCTTTTTTTTTTAAGTTTCGGGGGTATTTTGGTCAAATTTTTAGGTTATGAGGTATTTAGGTCAATTCTTAGGTTTTGGGAGTATTTTGATCATTTTTAGGTTTAGGGGGTATTTTGGTCAATTTTTAGGTTTAGAGGGTATTTTGGTCATTTTTAGTGGTTTTGAAGTATTTTGGTCATTTTTAGATTTATGGGGTATTTTGGTCATTTTTTAGGTTTATGGGGTATTTTAGTAATTTTTAGTAGTTTTAGGGTAATTTAGAGTTGGGTGGTTGTAGAAATGATACATGGATCATAATTGGGTCTAATTGTGTACCCAATTAAAACTCAATAAACATTAATGTTAATTGAGTCTCATTTAAGTGGGTGGGTTTAGGTAGATTTTGCCACCCCTACCCGTGTGATGCACAACAAATTCTTTAGCATATCATGTCTAAAATAAATTATGTCAAACATATAACATGCATGCACTAATAACAATGATCATTGTATTTTCATAGTTTTGCAAGTCAACTTAACAAAGTCTTATCAAATTAGTTGCTAACCCATGCATCCTTTGGATCAAATGTTAATATGTTCAGATGAAAAACGTAGTTTAAATATTTCTTATAATAAATTGTCAAAATTTTACTCAAGATCTTTAAAAATGAGAAATATACAAATATATTAAGTAATATATTAACATACTCTTACATTTTGTTTAATAAGTATTAAACCACAAAAGAATTAGTAAACAAAATAAATATATAATTGTGCTTACATCTTCAAGCTAGCTTTATCCAATGCTTTTTTTTGGGGGGGGGGGGGGTGGGTTGCTTTCAATTTCTGATTCTCTTTTGTTCATTGTTAGAGTTTAGATCCATACAAATATTCTAAAAAGGTCAAACATACTTAAAAAAAAAAAAGATACTAACCAAATAGGATCATGCCTTTAACTCTTCCAATTAGTAAGTTCATAAGACATTTTATCAAACACGTTAGTCATTTTATAGGTTTAGAGGGTATTTTGGTCATTTTTTAGGGCTAAGGGATATTTTGGTCATTTTGATCATTTTTTAGGTTTTTTTGGGGGGGGGGGTTATTTTGGTCAATTTTTAGGTTTTAGGGTTATTTCAGTCATTTATTAGGTTTAGTGGTATTTTGGTAATTTTTAAGTTTTCCCGGGGGTATTTCGGTCATTTTTTAGGTTTAGAGGGTATTTTGGTAATTTTTAGGTTTCAGGAGTATTTTGATCAATTTTTAGATTTCAAGGGTATTTTGATCATTTTTAGGTTTCAGGAGTATTTCGATCAATTTTTACGTTTAATAAGTATTTTGGTCAATTTTTATGTTTCGAAGGTATTTTGATCATTTTCCCCCCCCCCCCCCAAAAAAAAAGCATTGGATAAAGCTAGCTTGAAGATGTAAGCACAATTATATATTTATTTTGTTTACTAATTCTTTTGTGGTTTAATACTTATTAAACAAAATGTAAGAGTATGTTAATATATTACTTAATATATTTGTATATTTCTCATTTTTAAAGATCTTGAGTAAAATTTTGACAATTTATTATAAGAAATATTTAAACTACGTTTTTCATCTGAACATATTAACATTTGATCCAAAGGATGCATGGGTTAGCAACTAATTTGATAAGACTTTGTTAAGTTGACTTGCAAAACTATGAAAATACAATGATCATTGTTATTAGTGCATGCATGTTATATGTTTGACATAATTTATTTTAGACATGATATGCTAAAGAATTTGTTGTGCATCACACGGGTAGGGGTGGCAAAATCTACCTAAACCCACCCACTTAAATGAGACTCAATTAACATTAATGTTTATTGAGTTTTAATTGGGTACACAATTAGACCCAATTATGATCCATGTATCATTTCTACAACCACCCAACTCTAAATTACCCTAAAACTACTAAAAATTACTAAAATACCCCATAAACCTAAAAAATGACCAAAATACCCCATAAATCTAAAAATGACCAAAATACTTCAAAACCACTAAAAATGACCAAAATACCCTCTAAACCTAAAAATTGACCAAAATACCCCCTAAACCTAAAAATGATCAAAATACTCCCAAAACCTAAGAATTGACCTAAATACCTCATAACCTAAAAATTTGACCAAAATACCCCCGAAACTTAAAAAAAAAAGACGAAAATACCCCCCTAAACCTAAAAATTACCAAAATACCCCTGAAAACTAAAATTTGTCCGAAATACCCGCTAAACCTAAAAATTGACCAAAATACCCCTAAACCTAAAAGTGACCAACATACTCTTGAAACCTAAAATTGACCAAAATACCTCCGAAACTTAAAAATTGATCAAAATACTCCTGAAACCTAAAATTACCAAAATACCTCCTAAATCAAACAAAATGATCAAAATACCCCCAAAACCTAAAAAATGACCAAAATACCCCTAAGACCTAAAAATTATCAAAGTACCCCCATACACTTAAAAAAAGAAAATTACTGAAATACCCTCAAAACCTAAAAAAATGACCAAAATAACCCCGAAGCCTAAAAGTTGACCAAAATAACCCCAAAACCTAAAAAAGACCAAAATACTCTCCGAAACCTAAAAAATGACCAAAATACCCCCTTCAAACTATAAATTGACCAAAATACCCCCTAAACCTAAAAAATGACCAAAATACCTCGAAAAACTAAAATAAATTTTATTTATTTTAGGTTTTGGAGGTCTTTTAGTCAATTTTTTTGGTTTTGGGGATATTTCAATCATTCTTTAGGTTTCGGGGCTATTTTAGTCATTTCTTAGGTTTAGGGGGTATTTTGGTCATTTTCAATGTTTAGGGAGTATTTTGGTCATTTTTTAGTTTTCGGGGGGATTTTGGGCATTTTTTAGGTTTAGGGTGTATTTTTATTGTCTTACAGGTTTAAGAGGAATTTTTATAATTTTATAGGTTTCGAGGTATTTTGGTCATTTTCTAGGTTTTGAGAATATTTTGGTCATTTTTTAGGTTTAAGGGTTATTTTGGTCATATTTAGGTTTCGAGGGTATTTCAATCATTTTTTTAGGTTTCCAAGGTATTTCAGTTAATTTTTAGGTTTCGAGGGTATTTCGATCATTTTTTAGGTTTAGAGGGTATTTTGGTCATTTTTAGGTTTCAAGGGTATTTCATTCTTTTTTTAGGTTTAGGTGGTATTTCAATTTCGGGGGTATTTTAGTCATTTTTTTAAAAATTTAGGGGTTATTTTGGTAATTTTTAGGTTTCAGATATATTTCAACCATTTTTTAGGTTTATGGTGTATTTTGGTGATTTTTAGGTTTCGAGGGGTATTTTGGTAATTTTTTAGGTTTAGTGGGTATTTTGGTTAATTTTTAGGTTTTTGGGGTATTTCTGTCACTTTTTTTAGGTTTAGGGGGTATATTTGTAATTTTAGGTTTCAAGAGTATTTTGATCAATTTTTAGGTTTAGGGGGTATTTTAGTTATTTTTAGGTTTCAAGGGTATTTTGGTCATTTTTAAGTTTCAGGAGTATTTCAATCAATTTTTAGGTTTAGCGGGTATTTGGTCAATTTTTACGTTTTGGGGGTATTTTGGTCATTTTTTTGTATTTCATGGGTATTTTGGTTATTTTTTTTGTATTTCATGGGTATTTTGGTCAATTTCTTGGTTTTCGGGGGTATTTTGGTCTTTTTTAGATTTTGGGAGTATTTCGGTCATTTTTTTTAGGTTTAGCGAGTATTTTGGTAATTTAAGGTTTTGGGGGTATTTTGGTCATTTTCTTAGTTTTAGGGATATTTAAGTCATTTTTTAGGTTTCGGAGGTATTTGGTCAATTTTTAGGTTTTGGAGATGTTTAGGTCATTTTTTAGGTTTTGAGGATATTTTGGTCATTTTAGTGGTATTTTTTTTAGTATGTTTGTTCTTTTTTAGGGTTATGGGGTATTTTGGTAAATTTTAAGGATTTTATGAGTACTTTGGTCATTTTTAAGTTTTAGTTACATTTTGGTAGTTTTGATTATTGGGTAATTGGGTGAGTTTGGGTTTACATATAATAACTGGATTGGGTTGGGTTAGGTTTAGATTTGATTTAATTAGTTAAATGGGCAATAAATGAGTAAATGAGTTTTATGTATCTAACCCAATTATTCCCACTCTAACCTCAAACTCATCCATTTGCCACCCCTACACACGAGTTAGCTACTAGTAAAAACTAAGAATAAGAAGAAGAAGCAGCTTATGAGTTATGAGTGCTTTTCATAATACGCATATGATGATAACGTAGCCACAAAGCAAAAATCAAATTGGACTGCTGCTTGTTTTGATAGTGGAGGGGACCGCGGAGTTCAAAAACAAATTTTGCTACATCTAAGGGCAATATTGACGCTGCACTTGCACATGCATAAAGTGAGTCTTAACCTTCCCCAGTCACAAACTTCGTTAATAAAATCTCAAATTTTGACCCCTGCATCTATTCTCTCCGTCGTTATCAGAAAAGTCAAGTGCTAATTTAATTCTAATACTTGGTTTTGATCAACAAATAACATTTATCACTTTGTTTGAACGCTTTTGATCAACACGTAATCTTGTTAATGCTTATATTAATAGATAAAGACCATGTACGATATGTATCAAATTAAGTGAAAAAAGATTGAAGGTACATATTGATCAATATCATGCTCATGCATCATATGATACAGAGATGTGAACGATATATAAATGTATAGATATGTAAGTTTGATTCTCAAAAAAAAAAAAAAAAAAAAGATATGTAAGTTTAATTTCAACTTTTTTTTTGTTTTAATTTGGGTTTTGAGCATCTAATAAGTTGTTGGACTTGTTTTGAACATAAATTTTTGAGTTAGTTGGTTGAACCCAATAAAAGAACATAACAAATGTTAGGGATACTACGGATTATACTATATAAAACTTACAAATTAATGTGTCACTATTCACAAAAAAAATATTATTCAAATATTCATTTATTAAATGGTCAAACACCGTCAATCACATTTATTTTCACATTAATTTGTAAATTTTTTGTCATAAAATTTGTAATAGTTCTAGGCTTCTAGCATTTTCCTAATAACATATCCTTTTTTTTTTTCTCTTCTTTTATATCTCTCTTACAAAATTTGGCCTATACACTTAACTTTCACATTTGCAAATTTCTTTTAGATATTGTCAATAAAGTACTAAAATATTGTACTGCCAAAAACTTTATAACTCAATTAGTTGATACCTCTTAGTGTTTCCAGTAAAAATGTCCATGATTCAAGTTCCACATTATTTTTCGTTTTTGTTATAATTGTTGAATTTAATTTTCATTCAGAATGATAATACTCTTTTTGGTGTATTGGCCAAAACAACCATGTAATTGATTTCAAATGAGATATTTAAGTAATTCTAGATCTGTAACTATGTTTTGTCCATAAAATTAAATATAAAGTAAACAATATGTTGTCATTTTAATGTTAGTGTTTAATCTAAAATAAACTATCCTTTTTATTTAGAAACTAAAATAATGTTTCCTAATAATTCACGGATATAAAAGACTATTTTAGGTAGAAAATACTTGACCCAATTATAATTTTAAACTGGTATTTTTTTTATTTTTTATTTTTATACTTCAATAGTTAGAGGTAGGAAAATTTGAACTTGGATTACTTTTGTTGGAATGACCAAAAAGTGCCAAACAATTAATTTACAAGGATTTAAAAAAAAAAAAAAATTAAGCTACAAGTATTTTGGCAATACAAAAACTAGTAATTTTTCCTTGAATGTGAATATAAAAAGAGAAAAGCTATGTCAATAATATTTTTATAATAAATTTTAAGTGGCAAGTTGTTAGTGTTGGGCAAAATCGATTCAAATTAAAACCAATAACAACTCACTACTTAAATTGTGGAAAATAACATTGTCACGCTTCTTTTATAAAAGCTCTTTAGTTTTTTTTTTTGGATAGAGAAAACTCTTTAGATTGAATATCCAATAAGGTCTAACTATATATATATATATATATCCGATAAGGCACGACATACAAGGCCCAAAATATAAAAATGAGTTTTTTTTTTTTTTTTTAGAATCTCTCCAAAGATTTTATAATTTAGAAAAAGATACTTATTAGCATAAACAAGAGTATTGATGTCTAGATGAATAGACTCTATCCAAACAGAAAAAGAAGAATAAAACCTAACTCTCTTTGCCAAGTCATATGTACCAAACAGACCCTAAAATTCCTAGGAGGGCTTACATAAAACATAGTATCTTTAACTAAGTACCCAAAAGCATAATGAAACATATCACCGAAAAATAGATATCGAAAAGTGTCGTACACAATACTAGCTTCCATATCGGAGTGGTCCACCACAAATTATTTTACAATTTTTTACTATAATTATACGTAACAGACTTACTTTAAGTAAATAACCATCACTTTAACAATAACCCGCAATTTTTTTCACCAATCTCACTCTACACGTTAGTGTGACAAAAAAAAGGGTAAAAAATGATGTATTTTCCTTCCGTATGGAAGCTTCCAACTTGACATTGGGTGCCAGACGGACACAGAAAGGACTGGTTGTCTGCTATTGCTACCTACTCTACTGGTGGCAAGTGGCAACACCAAACTCACAAGTTAGATAAAAAAAAATTGGCTTTCTTCTTTAGGTTTTACTACTTTTCCTTTTGTGATCATTTTCATCGACGCCGTCACCTCCCCCAGCTCTCTCGATATTCATGACTCAATCATCTCCTGCTGCAATGATTGGAATCCAATAGGACCAAATGAAACACATTCCTTATCAATAATTAATATAATAAAGGATATTCATATTACTATGGCCAAATAATTTAGACCAAAAAAAAAAAAGATTCATATTTCATAGTCAGTCATAATTTTTTTAACAACTTAAATATAGAAAAGAAAATGCACGATCATCTTAAAATTATGTACCAGCGCTTAGAGCATTTCCAACATGCTCTTTAAACGAGTTTTAGAGATTAAAATCATAAATTTCATCTTCAACATACTCTTTTCTCTGTTGCTCAACCCAATATAACTTTATGCGAACTCAATAAAATATTCAGTTATCTTTTCTTTTTCTCTTTCTCAAATGGAATAAAATAAAAAATAAAAAAATATTTAAATAGAATAAAGAAATAGAAATTTCTGTGAAAAATAAGTAAATATGTATTAAAACTTAAAAAAGTCTTATAACTCAAGTGATACTTTCTTATATTTCCAACAAATGATTAGGCTTCAAATTTGGGTGAAAGTATAGAAATGTTTTTGAAGATGTTCTAATAAACTATGAATTATCGCTTTTATATACATTTTCCAAAATAAAATAAAATGTTCATGTCAACTATTTGATATTTATGTACCGTTGTCCTTATTTAAAAAATAAAAAAAAATTAATAATATAATAAACACACATTATTTTCCAACTATAAAATTTCTATTGTATATTTACATTTTGAGGAAAAGATATTTATTATGATGATAATTATTTTATTTTCAAGTATTATAATCTCCAATATTCTTTCATGACTCGTGAGTATACATGGTTAAGATTAATACACTTAGAAACATTACTTTAGTGCCACTTAAGGCTTCGCCAAGTCCATTATTGACATGGTATGATTCGAATGCTCTACACGGATCCTCAGACATATATGAAATGGAATAAAGATGGACCAAGCTACTTATGGACGTAATCACAATTAACATCACTATGGTTAGGCGATAGGTATAGCATTGCAAGCAAATAGAGTAGAGAGCTTACCATTTGTTTCTATTAGAGTCGTGAGCTTTCGTAAATAAGAGACTGAAAGCAAATACCTGAATAAACGGTTTACTTAACCACACTACACTCCCACTCCAAAATAATTCTAATAAGAGTCAGCACAAGAAGCTTGTTAATAATTACTTGCTTTGATTTTATTTTTAAAAAAAAAAATACTTGCTTTCAAGTGAGATATATATATTGTGGGGGGTTGGAACATAGCTGGCCCTTGGACTTAAGGCCAAAGAAGAAAGACCGAAGAGACACCCTTGAAATAAAGAACTAGGCCCAGATCCCAACGTAGAAAAGCCCATGCCCAAGAGAAGATAGCCCATTTGGACTGGCTGCCAAGGTAATTTGAGGAACAGATTTATCTTGAGAGATGATAACCTAACTGAGAAGAAATCAACAAATTCACCAAGGACGCAACTTCGGTCCCCATTGTTAAGGAATGCAAAGAAGACGATGTAGAGTCCAACGTAACAGTCATCTTTACATTAATTAAGTGTTTCTACCTAATTTCAGCCTCATTAAATGTTGAATAACTGGCCTAAATAGTAGAGATATCCCAAAAGTCTACCTTCATGATCAAGGACTTGTAGGACAGGTGTCTGATGGGACAAATATCTCCATAAATCCAGCTAAGAGATACACAACTTAATAGAAGAGAGGGGGGGGGGGGATAAAATGAGGAGATAGCCAACAAGATGAGGGATCTAGAAAAATCAAGAAAGAAGAGATAGAGAGAGAAAAAGAGAGCAAGAACTTGTGTTTAGAGAGCAAGAATTTGTATTCATCTTTGATTCATACATTGTACCTTGAGAATTAGTTTTTCTCAATCCAACTTCCTTAATCTTCCATCTTTGTCCTTCACTTATTTGTTTAATCTTCCCGTTGTAGATTTCTTTTACTTTTTTTTAGAAATTAATTGTGTTGATCAAGAGCTCTAGCACTGTTCATTTCGGTTTGTGTTTTTGACCCCCACATATATATATATTTCAATAAATTATTCTATAACTTTTAGAATACTTTCTTAAAAATTAATTGAAGAAAGTACACTCACATAAAATTATAAATTGAGACTATCTAGACTTTTTAGAGAATTTTTAAAATCTTAATTTTCACAAGTAAATTTTTTTAAATTAGAGTCATTCATAATTAAATAAAAGTCCTACCATTTTACCGTAAAAAATAAAATAAAAGTTCAAATATTACTCCATCATCAAAATTTAAATATATACTAACTAGTACAATTTCAATATCTATATATTGGCAACATGTCAAAATACATTTAAGTAGCTAAGAAACTTGCAGTTCAACTGCAGTTTTTATTGTTTCCAATAGAGATCTTTATGTTCAAATTCTTCTAATCCCTTCTCCCAAAATTATTGAATAATATTATAAAAATAAAGAAAAAAGTTTGGCCATAATTTCAAAAAATATTTGTTTGGTAATAAACCAAATAAGAATTAAGAATTGATGTTATAAAAAAAAAAAAGTAAGAATCGATTTTTTTTTTTATATAATGAAAATTGAGAATTGATTTTAAATGGTTTAAATTTGTAATTATCAAAATTTTATTATGATTTTCTTTAATTTTTTTTTTATCATAAAAATGAGGAAGTCGAAATGAACCAAAAGTGAGGAAGGATAGATAGGATGGGTTCAACCACGAAATGTTTGACTGACAAACCTTTACCATAAATTTGACTCCCTTCTACAAAATTACTCGGATCTCAGTTGGCAAATACTAATATTTTAGTGACAAAATTCACAGCCAGCTCTACTTATAAATACACCATAACCCATCGTGGCCAATGCACACAATATATATAGTATACAAAACAATACCAAAAAAACTTCAGCTAATCTCCAATGGCAGAAGCAGACCAAACCATCGATGGAAACCTGTTAGCAGCCAAGTCCCTCGCCCACTTCGGCGTGGAGCACATGTTCGGCGTGGTCGGAATTCCCGTAACCTCATTCGCCAACCGCGCTGTATCTCTCGGGATCCGTTTCATCGCTTTCCACAACGAACAGTCACACACAATATATATAGTATACAAAACAATACCAAAAAAACTTCAGCTAATCTCCAATGGCAGAAGCAGACCAAACCATCGATGGAAACCTGTTAGCAGCCAAGTCCCTCGCCCACTTCGGCGTGGAGCACATGTTCGGCGTGGTCGGAATTCCCGTAACCTCATTCGCCAACCGCGCTGTATCTCTCGGGATCCGTTTCATCGCTTTCCACAACGAACAGTCCGCCGGATACGCCGCCTCCGCCTACGGCTACCTCACGCACCGCCCCGGCGTGCTCCTCACGGTCTCCGGCCCCGGCTGCGTTCACGGCCTCGCTGGCCTCTCCAACGCTATGATCAATACTTGGCCTATGGTTCTCATCTCTGGCTCTTGCGACCAAAACGACGTCGGACAAGGCGATTTTCAAGAACTCGATCAGATCGAAGCCGTTAAGCCTTTCTCGAAATTCTCAATCAAAGCCAAACACGTGTCCGAGATCCCTAACGCCGTCGCTCAAGTCCTCCACTGGTCCGCTTCGGGCCGACCCGGCGGGTGCTATCTGGATCTCCCATCGGACCTATTACATCAAACAGTCACAATTGCAGAAGCCGAGAAACTCTTATCGGCAGCCGAAACTTTCTTCGTAAACGCCACTCCCGAAACTCACGTTTCGGGTATCGAAAAAACGGTGTCGTTGCTCCGAAACGCGAAGAGGCCGTTGATTGTGTTCGGAAAAGGCGCGGCGTATTCTCGAGCAGAGAATGAATTGAAGAAACTCGTGGAGAATACCGGAATTCCATTCCTTCCGACTCCGATGGGGAAGGGGTTAATCTCCGATACGCACGAGCTCGCAGCCACGGCAGCGAGATCGTTAGCGATTGGGAAATGCGATGTGGCGTTTGTGATCGGTGCGAGGTTGAATTGGTTGTTGCATTTTGGTGAGCCACCGAAGTGGTCGAAGGACGTGGTGTTTATCTTAGTGGATATAAGCGAGGAAGAGATAGAGTTAAGGAAAAAGAGTGTGAATGTGGGTGCTGGTTTAGTTGGAGATGCGAAATGTGTATTGGAGAGTGTGAACAAAGCTATTAAGGATGAGCCTTTTTGTTTGGGGAAATCTCATCCTTGGGTTGAGGAATTGAAGAAGAAAGTGAAGGACAATGTGGTCAGATTGGAGGCGCAATTGGCGAAGGATGTGGTACCGTTTAATTTCTATACTCCGTTGAGGATTATAAGGGATGCCATATTGGCGGTGGGGAGTCCTGCTCCGGTGGTGGTTTCTGAAGGGGCCAATACGATGGATGTTGGGAGGGCGGTGTTGGTTCAGACGGAGCCGAGGACTAGGTTGGATGCTGGGACTTGGGGGACTATGGGGATTGGTCTTGGTTATTGCATTGCGGCTGCAGTGGCGTCACCAGGGAGGCTCGTGGTTGCGGTTGAGGGGGATTCTGGATTCGGGTTTAGTGCTATGGAAGTTGAGGTATGCTTCTCTCTCTTTCTATATCTAGTATAAGCTAATGCTTTGTGAAAATTTATGTCTTCTTTTCTTTGTGTTGTGTGATTAATGGGCTGCATTCTAATTAACAAGCATAATGAAAGAAACGACTATGATGATAGAATAATAGTAAGTGATTAGAATTCATTCTTTCCTATGAGGTTAAGCATTATCATGGTATCAAAGTAACTTGAGTGCAAACTGCAAACACAATCTCCACTTTACTCTCATTTAAAAATTTTAAAATTCGACTTGTTAGTCTTACTTATTATGGCGGAGTTGTTCAAGCTTTTGGGACAAGTGGTAATTTATCACTCTAGATGTTTTCTGGCTTTCCATCAGTGACAAATTTTAGGCTGCCGTGTTGGCATGTAGAGAAATATGTGGATTGAGTTGAGTATGCATAGAAATCTTGTTTTTTACTCAAGAATTGGAACCCCGGCCTGCATGAGACTGTAATATAAGGGGACTAAATCTTCAAACAGAGAAACATTTCATCAAAATGAGATGGTGTTGACTTCTGACTGCCAAACTGATTCTGAAATGAAGGGCACATCATGACTTTGTTTATTTATTTATTGCATTTGTGAGTTTCTGCCTTCATTCGTTCAAAACTTAGCTTCCCCAATATTAGGTTTTAGAATCTGCACTGCATATTCTATTTGCACTTTGGTACCTACTGCTCCTGTCTTTCTAGTAAAATGATGTATAACTAATCTTCCATGAAGGCATTCCATGTTCTACTTTTACTTTTCTTCTCAAATCATCCTCTAGATTATTTTTCCTTACCTTGTTTTCTTCCAGGGTTTCATTTTGATGAGAATAAAATACAAATGTACTGTTTTACTCACCATACACTTTGCATGTGACTGATTAGTCTGAAGCATTACATCAAGTGCATTCATTTTTGTTTTCAAAATGACCTATACAACAAAATAAAAAATAAAACAAAAAACAAAAAGCCCCACTTTATTGAGGGAAAAAGGATTTCTTTAAGAAGAATTGACGCCAGTTACTTCATTTCTTTTTAACAACAAGGAGGGAGCCCTCTACTTGCAATATGTTTCATTTGGTGCAATGCTGTTTTCAGCCCTCATAAAAATAGTTGTAATTGGTGTTTACTGTTGTCTATACAGTCTGTTAGTGAAACTGCTGTAGTATGGAACTTGTATCTGTGCCTGTGTAACAAACATGGACACGAACACAGACAGGACACAACACAACACAGCAATGCGCAATACACGACGATACTAGAATTCTTGAAAAATTAGGACACGACACAGTGGCGAGACAACAATTAGTTTATACAAACATAATAGTTGTAATTTTTGTTCTTGAATTGTTTAACCCCTTGTACACTCCCTGTGTACTAGGGTGTTCCTTTTTTGATATCAATAAACTTCTTACTTATCAAAAATACATATATATATATATATTATGTTTATTTTAAGTTTGAAAAAAAAATAACAACCATCAAAGTCTTAAAAAACTTATCTAAAATCAAAGATTTTTTTTTTTTGGGGTATAAAAAACTTATAATTTTTCTTCTTGACACACTGAAAACACACATGCTCTTATCCTTGGCGTGTCTGAATCGAACATGGACATGCTGGGGATTTTGGAGTGTCCAAGGTTTGGGGGTGCCTGCATCTGTGTGTATAATCTTATGACATTGATTTATTGCATTCGTTTCATTTGTGCTAGTAACGCAAGGACTCTTGGTTTTTCATGCAAGTACTAAGTGACTGTTTGGATAGTGCTGAAAAGCACTGCATCTAGTGTTTTGGCTTTTTTTTTTTTTAGAAGTGGGTCCCGTGCACTGTTCACAAGACCCACAAATCTCTTTTTTCACCAAAACTTTCATTAAAAATGGGTCTCACGGCATTATTCACACATTTAAAAATTATTTAGTGTTTTCAGCAAAATAAGCGGATCCAAACACACCCTAAGTACTAACATGAGCCTCTCCAGTTTTGGTTGTTCACTTCTCAATTCCGCTGCCTGTTTACAGTCATATGTCAGCGGGCCTTTCTTGTTTCCCTCACATCTTAGCCACAAGTGGCTGCTCTGAAGTAGTATGCCCTTGACTTGTTCAATATTCCTGTATAATTGTGTGCTGTTTGGTTATATTTGGTCACTTAAATTGGTTGACCATCATGTGGGCACTGTAATGTTCTGGAGACCATTTGGTACCTTCTGATCATTAGTTGTTGGCTGTGTACCTGCGGTGTATGATAGGCTGATGTGGTTGTCATGAATGATAGTTTTATAAAGCCTCTTGGTTGGCTAAATAGTGGAACCACAATCATACTACTTGGCTGCCAACATTAGTTGCTTTTTGTCTTGATCTTTAATGAAATAAGGTTTGGCTCCCCTCCCGTTTAGCAGCCTCCAGTTATCTCCCATTTTAGATAGGATGACTGACACATGGCATATAGGCAATCCAACAGTTATTCAAAGAAAAAAAAAAAAAAAAACACTCAAACCAAATTTTCTCACTTTCTCTGTATGTCTCATTCTTTCTCTCTCATCATTTCTTCTCTTCTACTGTTCTACACCTCCCAGGTCGCCATCCCAACTCCCAACTCTGAAAATCAAGTCTTTCTTTTTCTCTCTTCTACCCCTACACAGATTTTCCTTCCTAATTTGTTTCTCTCTCCATCACTTTCTCGTTTCTTCTTTTCTTTGCCTCTGTCAGCACTTTGCCTGCAAAAGCCTTAACAAGATCACTATGCTCTTAGAACTTCACCTTAATGGCTTGACCCAAGATTTAAGGTATCAGATACTCAACCAAATCGATTAAAAGGAATGATAATCATTTAATTATGCTAGTAGGAATCCATGTTTGGATTATGCTTTGAAGGGGCTGCGCCTAAAATTCCCATGGCAGCTTATTGTTTTTATTCTATAAAATTTAAACTTTGATCCTAATTGAGGAAAACAATTATATACACAATCATTTGTTTTCTTTTCTTTTCCCATCATTTTTGGCCACCAAACAAATTAAGGAGTGGGAAAAAAAAAAAAACAGTGGTTGGGGTTAATGTTCAACAGTTAAGCAAATGGGTATTTGAAAAATTGCAGGAAAAGAGTGAAATAGACAAGATGGAAAAAGTTCTAAGGAAAAAAAAAAGAAAAGAAAAAGAAAAGGAAACAGTGAAGAGAGCATGAGAGAAAAAAGATGAGGAAGAAGAAAATGGGATCCCACCAACAAATATCATGATTATGGTGCAAAACTTCTTATTGTTCTTATAGAAAAACAAGGAAGAATTGATTTTCTGAGTTGGGAATGGGAGGGACCGAAGAGAAGAAATGATGAGAGAGAGAATGAGACAAATGGAGAGAGTGAGAAAATTTGCATTTGAGTGGTTTTTGTTTATAACCGTTGGATTGCCTATATGCTATGTGTCAGTCATCCTATTTAAAATGGGAGATAACTGGAGGCTGCTAAACAGGAGGGGAACCAACCCAATGACATTATGTAAATGGAGATTGCATGTTAATTATCAATTGGAAATGGTAACCAAATATCGTTCAAATTGGCTGTTAAGAAGCATGCTTTAGTTAGATTGCCAACCAAAAAGGGGATGCACATGTATTCAAGTGGACAAGTGTACTGTTGAACTATTTTGAAAACATGAAGAGCTCTTATCACAGTTTTAATCTGGCCAAAACACACATAACTGCTTGGTCTTTCTTTAGAGCTTCCTCACATCCCCTAAAGTATTGGATCCAGTAGAATATTTTGGATCTTGGATGCATCACCTAGTTAAATTCTGATATGACGTGTGCAGATGTCTTGGTTTAAAAAGTTACTGGTAAGGGTTCCTTTGTATTAGCATGATTTTAGTGTTTTGTCATCTGAATAAATCATTTCGACACTGTTTATTTATTTTAGTCTTCTACAAGGGAGTAAAGCAAGGAGGAAGAGTGATAACCTGCTATATATATATATAGCATTTAAAAGCTTGAAAGTTTTGAAATCCATCCCAGATTTTGGGAGAATAAGTTTGATTCATGGGGTGGTAATATCACTAAGCTTTGGAGTATTACAATAAATTTACCTATTTTGTTGTGTTTTCAACTCCAGCAGCTGTGGCAATTTATTATGAGAAGCTAGTTATTGTTCCATTTCTGTTTTGTTAATTAGGGGAAAATTATTATTTGCTAAGGCCTTTCCATTAAAAAAAAAAAAAAAAAAGGTAGGGAATATAGAGACTTCTGGGGTGTAAGGTACTAATATAAATTCATAATATGGGAATTGTAATGGTTTAGACAGCAACGGAGTTTTTTTTTTTTTTGGCTTATCCATAGGAGAGGGATTTCCTTTGAGGTTGGTGAGGGTTTCTGTGAGGACAGTATCCTATGTCTATTCACTGATTCAGATGGTATAAGGCTTTGGTGTCTCACATTAAAAATCAAGTCTTGCTTCTTATTGTTGTTATTTGATGTTTAGGAGACATTTGAACGAACTAGTGGGTATGAGTTTATGAGTAATAGGGAGGTTATGATTGTAGTTATCAGATTCTAAAGGCCTTTCCATTTTAAACTTCTCTTATCCTATTTTTACCAGAAGTTTTTGTGTATGTTCTAGTAGCAGATTTTGTGCCTTCATCCATTTTCATTGCCAAGAAGGATGTGGTGAAATTATTTAGTCTGAGGAAAGAAAAGGTGTCGAAAAAGTTGAACTGGACGTATTTGCTGGCATAGTTGATCTGTTTGGTATTCTCTCTTTTAGATTCAACATTTCGGATCCTCTGTGGTTGAAGATCTTAGAAGGCTGATTAAATTTTTTTATTTATAGGAAGAAGGTTTCAATTTGGTTAGGTTGTTTATTGAAACGATAAAGAAGAGGGGACAGCCCCATCTTCCTCCTCAGCCCTCAGGACTGAGGCTGGGAAGTAGGAGTCTTGTAGATGGGGATGTTCACCACTCTATTACAGGATGTTCCAACTTGAGGGCAGCTTTATTCACTGACCTGATTTCATGGAAAATGCTGCAAAAATCAAAAGAAAGGATGGCTGATCTAATATCTGCCACCTTGGCGGGGATGGACCGGTCTGAGGATATTGCTGAATTTTCCAGAAGTTATTAGGCATCAGCATCACAGATAAGCCCATGAATGCCTACTTCCTCAGGGAGATCTGTAGATGTCTGCAATGCATGGCTTTGGTTCCTCGCTTAGATACTTTTAGTGTTGAAATTTAGGTGGACATTTTAAATCTTCGACTTGGCTTGCTTCCTAAATTGGTGGTCGTTAGATTTTGAGGCCTTTTTTGTTGTGAAGTCTTCTCCTGCCTTCCTGACTATGCTCCATACTTGTTTGAGGAAGGAGTTAGCCGTATAAGTTGTTGATCTATATTCTATTAGAAGATTTGACTGTCCTTGGTGCCAAGTACTGAAAAGAGGTTTCAGTACTCTTTTTATTTTTTTCATTTGGAAGGACAAAAAATAGGCGTTTAGAAGGAAAACTTAACAGCATATCTTTTCTAGGTTATTTATTTCATTGGATGCCACCTCCCTTTGGTTCAACTTATTTACCAGCCTAATTGACTTGCTTTGATTTGCAGTGTTTTGTGTCCATCTGCTGGTTTTTTTAACTTAACTTTATAGAGGCAATTTTCAAGTTCAATTGTTATTGTTACTTTAATTTTGTTCTTTGCATAAATAGGAAATCTTTAAATATCTCTTTGGATCGTTTACGATTCTATTGTTCATTTATCTTCATTCTTCTCTGAAGTTTTCATTTCTATTGTTATCTCTACCACAATTGCATCTGCTGTCTTTTTAATTACTTATTATCTGCTTGATATAAAAAAATTCATCTGGTGTATGCTTTTCTTGACTTTTCCAGACATTGGTTCGATACCAGTTGCCTGTGGTTGTAATTGTATTTAACAACGGTGGTGTCTATGGTGGTGACCGGAGGAGCCCTGAAGAAATTGATGGGCCTCACAAACATGATCCTGCGCCCACTTCTTTTGTCCCCGGTGCAGCCTATCATACTCTAATTGAAGCTTTTGGAGGCAAAGGTTATCTTGTTGGGACACCTGAAGAACTCAAGTCTGCCCTTTCAGAATCCTTCTCTGCCCAGAAACCAGCTGTCATAAATGTTATTATTGATCCTTATGCTGGTTCGGAAAGTGGGAGGCTACAACACAAGAACTGATGTAGGCCATAGTTGCTTTTTTTTTTTTTTTTTTTTCCACTCACACAGAAATATGGTAAAATTACAAGCAATAAGACCCGTTTAATTGACCACTACCAACTCCCTAACAAGCATTTCCCCAGCACATGTATATGCAAGTTCAAAATTATGTACAGAATCCATTATCATATACGTCTCCTTGCTCCAATGTCAACATGCTCCAATTGTATGCACGATGCTATATGAGGTCTGCGTCAATTTTATGATCAAAATAGAAGTACATGGCTACTTGCAGAAATTTTACATTATTAAACTCTAAAGGCACACAAATTGACAACTTTCTGGGCAGCCAGCAATGCACAGATTGAGGAGGAAAAAAAAAAAAAAAA
>NW_027069705.1:388989-440183 GCF_002906115.3 Quercus suber | reverse complement strand
CCCCCATTTTTTTTTTTTAAGAAGGATATGCGAACTCATCCTGGTTACACTTTGTCAAAAAATAGATGAACTTATCATCTTACTGTCAATTCATAAATACTTTTATATAAGAACTTACCATATATTTATATATAAGACATCACAAAAAATATCATTATTGCAAGACTATCAATTAAACTGATAAAATTGTTTCTAAAAAAGAAAAAAGAAAAAAAAAAGTTTGAACCGATAAAAGAGCGGTCACAGTTAGTCTATGAAACATGCTGCTAGATGCTACTTGAGATAAAGACTTATCCTCACATCGAATATGTTCATAAAGATTTGTGAAACATGCTAGATGCCACTTGGGATAAAGACTTATCCTCAGATCGAATATGTTCACAAATTTCAATACGGGCTATCCTACCTACTAGGAGGTCATGTATTTCATGGCTTTTATTATGTATTGGGATCAAGTCTTTCAAGTTTCAAGTTTCAAGTCTTGGAGCCATGTGTTTCATGGCTTTTATTATGTATTGGTTGCCAATTTTACTTTTTGTCAACCATTTTTCTTTTTAAACAATTTTTCCAATACAAGTGGAACTATGCTCACTCACAACCTGAATCTCAGTAAGACCAAGAAATGACAAACACTAAGAGCATGTTTGATAGATTGTAATAGACATTGTAATGTAATAATTATTCATATAGTTTATAAATTCTTTAGTTTTGTTATGTTTTTATTACAAGGAATAATCTTTCTTTATAAAGACATGAACATACTTAGACATGGCAAAACAGGCGGTTTGGATTGGTCAATGGTCGCTAAGATATCGCGTCTGGAAGAGAGGTGATGCAATGTAAGAAATTTTGCAACACTTTTTCTTGAAAAATTCATTTCTTCCAATCCATGGCAGATATTGTCGAGCCATTTTTGTGAGAGGTAGTCGAGAAATCATACTTCAATCTTGTTCATATGGATTGCTCCAATTGTTGCTCAGTTGGTACAGTTTTTTGCACGTAGATGTTCCAAAAACAGCCATTTTGATCTCAAAAAGATTAAAAAAAAAAAGTGAAACATTTAATGAAGGTTCCGGATTTTTATTGATATCTCATCCATTTAACTCCGATTTTGGTCCATGAACTATCATTTCGAAGGAAAAAAATATGAACTACAAAATGGTTCAAAATTTAGCCTGATGTGACTGTTGGATCAAACAATCAACTTTTTGACCATCCCCAATTAGGGTTTTTGGTCTTAATTCATATCAGAATGGATTAAATTGTTGCAACTTTTTGATTCACCATCCAATCATGCTGTATTTATTTGTTACCCCTTTTTTGCTTTAAAAAACTGATTTTCACCCTTTCTTGAATTTTTATCATTATTTTGACATATTAATCGAGGCCGGACAAAATACAATATCGACACAAGTAAATCAATTGTTGGATTGTGACCAACAATTGTCCTTTTTTATTCTTCTCATCTCCTGCCTGAACTCCAAAACTTAAATTTGGTGTGTACCAGTACCACTAGAATTTATAAACGCATGCTTCGAATGTGTTTATTGGCTACATACTTGGTTGCCACTTGGGAAAAAAGGGTAAGAAAATTATTAAACTTTTTTTTTTCTTCCCCAAAAATTTATGAGCACCTTTCTTTTAAAAGATTAAAAAAAAATGTTATTTTTGTGTTTTTAGTATAAAAATTAAAGTATTTAAAATTCTTAACTTTTGTATGAAAGTTTCCTTATGGGCATTATACAATCTTTTATGAAAGAATGATATCTAATTATAATTTATAATGATAAGAAGCTTTTTTTTTTTTAAACGAATGTTAAGAAGCTATTATAATGACAATTAAAAAAAATCAATAATATTTATTTGGTGTTGATTTACTCCTTTTATAGAAATAATGAAATGTATAACTCCAAAGTCAGCTAGACCTATAAGCCCAATCAAGTAGAAGTATGGCTCCTTTAAGTCGGCTAAAGACAAAGTGGGGCTCCTCAAGTTGAAAGTCGAAACCATGTACTCATTCGGCTACATAAGCATAACCACTATCAAGGTTATTATTACAAAAACACCGGAATATATTGGGTGACAGTGTCACCACTGTTATGACTTATGCAAGAAATCTTTTGAGAATGGAACAATTCCAAAGGAATGGGCTGCTACGAAAATTGTCCTGATTCCAAAAATTGGCCACTTAGAAATTTTAACCCAATTTCATCCTATTAGTTTATGTAATACTTTTTTAAAAATTGGGTGTAGAGACCTTATATTGCCGAATTGATAAATCCCTGTCAAGTAGGGTTTGTTCCAGGTAGTAGAACGAGTGATAATATTATTAGGGGAAAACTTAATTACAGTACCTTATATACTATTTCTTATATTATATTTTTTAGATTTTAACCATGCAAGTAATGAAATAAACAGGTTAAGTAGCATAACTAACGTCAAGTGGGTAAATTGAAGGTAATGTTAAAATGCTACAAAGAGAATTTTTTTGGAGAGAAAATTGAAATACCTTCAAGGGCCACATTAGAGATAAGAACAAATTAAATATTGTCTTTTTGTTTCATTTGGTTCAATGTTTTAAGACTTTTCTGATTAAAAAATAAATGTTCTTTGTTTCCTTTGGTTCAATGTTTCAAGACTTTCCCTCCCTCACACATACACACAAAACTCTTTGCATTTTAATTCACCATTTTCACATTTTGCAATTCTACTTTGTTATATATACCTACCTAACTCATTTACCTTCAATCTTTCAACGAAACCTACCTAACTCCAACATTTTTGTCCCACCTAATCCTAAGCCGTATGAATTGGCTACAACTAGGGAAGGAGGCTTGCATTTTATATTTAGTGATAGGAGCAATTAGAATTTTAATGTTAAAGTCAGGCGTTATGAACTTGTGGGTTTTGTAAAACTTGTGATTGACTGGGGGTGTTTAGGATGTTGGTGTAGAAAAGCCATAAGTGTATTTCGTTTTAGAATTAAGGAGAAAGAAAAAAAAAAAAAAACATTCTATATCAACTTCTATTCTATAATATTCCTCCAACGTTGTTTTTTTTTTTTTTCCTCATTACTTGAACTAAATAATTATAATGGATATGTAAGTACAATTTATAATTGTTGTTTCTTATGATGAACTTATTACTAACAAAACTTTATAACAATTATGTTATAATATATGTACAACATTCTTTAAAACCATCTTACATAACTTTCTTAACAAAAAAATTCTTACATAAAATATTACAACATTATCTGTTAATTGCATAGGCGACTTACTAGTCTATATATATATATATATAAGTTGAAATGTAACATTTATTGTTGCTAAACTCCTGTTGAGTCACATCAAGTGCCACATCATGCACTTATTTTCTATCTCTTATTTTCTCTTTCTAAAATTTTATTCTCCTCACGCACCCTTAGTGCGATGGTCACTTTACAAGTATAAATGCTTGTGGGGTGTGGGGGTAAGGATCGGAGTTCAAGTCTCCAAGTGAGAGCTTCACACACATATACACTTAGATTATGCTAGAGTAGAAATTTTATCTTGTATTAAAAAAAAAAAAAAAAAAAACACTTCTTCTCCCTATTTATCTACATTTACTGTTACATTTTCTTTAACATTCCCCCTCCCCCTCTCTTTACCTCATTATTTCTCCGCTACTCTTTACTTTACTATTACACTTCCTTCATTATTTTTTCTTTCTTATATTTTGACTCTTCTCTCCCCATTTTATTTTGTATGAATTGATATAATTTCTCCCACAAAAAAGCTGTGAGTACTCTCTCTCTCTCTCTCTCTGATTTTTGTTCTTTCTTATAATTTATATTATATATAAAAGTTGAAGCATAGCATTTATTGTTGCTAAACTCCTATTGAGCCACATCAGCGGCCAAATCATCCACTTATTTTCTATCTCTTATTTTCTTCTTTTAAAATTTTATTCTCCCTATTCTAAATTAAAAAAAAAAAAAAACACACTAAAAACTCTTCTTCTCCCTATTTGTCTACATTTACTGTTACTGTTGGGGTTTATGCCCTAAAATTCAATTTATTGGTATATTATAAATAATTAAGTTTTTTAATTATATGAGATTATTTATGAACTAATGGACATTATCATAAGAAGATATAAATCACAAATTCCTTGTAAATTCAAAATATAGTTCGTAGTCGATGATGAAATTTGGCATTTCATCTGCGAAAACTATAACACTTCAACTAAAATGGTTTGTCTTGATCATGGAAGTGTAGACTTTTAGTTAATGTGTTGATGTGTTTTAAGAGTTAAAACATATTGAACTAGACCGCTGTGAGATTAATTATTCAATCAACAACTGTTACCTAAATAATTAATCTCATGACTTCTAATTTCATAGACTCTCAATCCTGAGAGGATAGTGAACTCGATCATGAAATGTAGGTTACTTTGATATATCAGAAGTGAGATCTAACATTTACGGTCAAAATTTTAGTATGTTGGGTAATCACACGTAGTGTTGAGGAAACACATATTCTCATTATGGAATCCATAATCTCTTTTTATAGAAACACGAAATATTCCCTTGAGATAAGTTTAATGAGAACTGGTTATTCAGGGCGCCCACTTTAGTAAAGAGTTACTAAAACTTATTTTTATTGAAATTGGATTTCAATAAATGTGAATAACTAAAAGATTAAACCGGATACTCAATGATAAAATAGTTGTTTACAAAGTGACAGTTTATTATAACTTTGTTCACTATGGATATTTCATGAATGAGTTATATGATATTATTAGAGTGTTGGGATATAATTTATTAATAAGGCCTAAAGTGCAATTATATTTATATAGTAGTATTAAATATAATTAACGATAGCTTTGGACTTGTCAAGAGTTGACAAAAAAGCCCAAGGCTCATAAAAGCTAGAGTCTTATTTATTCCCTTTCTATAGCCTAATTGGGTAGGCCCAAAAGGCTAACCCAATTAGATAATTAGTTTTTATTTAATAAGAGTTATTAAATAAAGTAACTACCAAGGTAGTTAGTATGTACGTATGATGAAAAGAAAAGAAAACAGTTTTTCTCCATAAGGAGTAGAAGAAGGATTTTTCTTTGAGAATCAATGTACAATAAAACTGATTGAGAGACCACAGTTTTTCTTCATTATTTTTCTTTCTTATATTTTGACTCTTCTTCTCCCCATTTTATTTTGTATAAATTGATATAATTTCTCCCACTCAATCTATATTTTTCCACAAAAAACTGTGAGTACTCTCTCTCACTCTTGTGGATTTTTTTTCTTTCTTATAATTTTGATTAAGATTGATGGTGTTTTTAAAAAATATGTGCTTTGGTATTGTGTGTTTTTTAATTTCCCATTACAAAGTCTTCTCTCTTCCTTTTATAGCTTTGATTGAATTTTGATATGAGTTAATTACTTGTTTTTTTTTTTTGGAAATAGGAATTTGAGTTTATGTCAAAACACAATCTACATAAATATGAATTTAAATATGCCTACCAATTTTTTGAGTAATCAATTATTATAAAGTCTATCTTTTATTCCTTTGTTTTATTTTAATTTTGGTTAAGATAACATTGTAATTTTGTGATGAATTTTTATAATTATGATAATCTCATTATTCCGTAAGAGATGAGAAATTTGAATAATAAACTTAAAACTTAAAACTTAAAAATTTAGTTGTATATCAAATATAACACACTACAACAAAAGTGAGAAAAATATAGTTCACCTTAAAAAAATATTAATCAAACATACAAAATATATTCGTACTTTGTACAGATGAAAAGATAAAAAAAATACTTGTAGAAATCTTTAATATATATATATATATATACTTAAAGTAATTGTTACTTTTATATATTACACCTGTAGGGTCAAGATTTTTAGCCCAAGCCCAAGAGATATGGAATATGAGCCCAACAAGCCTAATACAATGAATTTGTAGAAAGTGGGTGAAAGAGCTGGCTATAGTGAATTAAACAACGTCTAGTTCAGGTTTTAAAAGATGAACAAGTACAAAAACACATTGAAATTTGAATAAATGATGTCCGAAGAGATAGATTATTGTTTGAAAGGCTAATACAATTCTTAGAGTTAAGTAAATCTTCCTTTTTTCTCCTTCTCTCTTTTTTCCGATCCCCTCTATGAGAGGTCTCTTACATTTATATAGTTTTCCTTTTAACCATCTTGATTTCCACTTGTTCCTATTTAAGCATGCACTTGAGTAATGTCCCATTAGGTACTCCTTTGGTTCTCCATGAGCGGTGCAGCTTAGACTGCACTGTTCAGGGGTCTTCTCACATAAATGGTCAAAAAATTGCTCAGTGCATTTAATGCGGTTGTAGCAACTTTTCTTTAGATATTTCTCTTCTTATCATCTTTATTCATGCGAAAGTTCATCCTTATCGTTGGAACTAACAGGAAAGTCACTCAAACCACCCAGGTATTTGCTTGACCGATATCTCTCATATCGAGGAGGACATACTCCTTGATATATTCCTCTATCATTTCCTTGCATGGTTTTCCAGTCCGGCCTTTCCCATCATTTGCCCCTCCTCGGACGTACCCACATCTTCAAATAGGGCCAAGGCCCAATATATAAATTTGGGCTTTTATCCCCATAATAGCTCCTTAAAATTTTATTTTTCCCTCGCATCCGAGGAGAAAAAATGGGATTTTGATCTACCACAGAAATAAAGACTAAAAATGTAAAAATTACCTAATTTTACACGTGTGGGAGCATAGATTTAGGCGCTTCATCATTGCTGCTGATGTTCGGTATTTACGAAGCGTTATTAATTGTTCTAAGCGGCGCTATGTCTTTGGCATCCAACGGGAACCACTGATCCACGAACAGCATTTTTCCTCAGGATTTGGGCAGATAATCACACTCATTTTCTCTTTCTTTTAAAAATCCACAAGAATTCACACAGAGCAGGTCATTCATTGTCAACTTTCATGTGCAAAGTTTCAATATTCCTTCAACCCATTCATTTCTTCTAGCCACCCTTTGGCCTTCGAATTTTCATTTCCTAGTTATGCTTTTAGTTTTCTTCTTTTTTATTCTTCAAGGAAGATTTAAGTATTTTCCTCTTGATAGACTTTGGAAATACACTTATGGCTTTTCTACACCAACATCCTAAACACCCCCAGTCAATCACAAGTTTTACAAAACCCACAAGTTCATAACGCCTGACTTTAACATTAAAATTCTAATTGCTCCTATCACTAAATATAAAATGCAAGCCTCCTTCCCTAGTTGTAGCCAATTCATACGGCTTAGGATTAGGTGGGACAAAAATGTTGGAGTTAGGTAGGTTTCGTTGAAAGATTGAAGGTAAATGAGTTAGGTAGGTATATATAACAAAGTAGAATTGCAAAATGTGAAAATGGTGAATTAAAATGCAAAGAGTTTTGTGTGTATGTGTGAGGGAGGGAAAGTCTTGAAACATTGAACCAAAGGAAACAAAGAACATTTATTTTTTAATCAGAAAAGTCTTAAAACATTGAACCAAATGAAACAAAAAGACAATATTTAATTTGTTCTTATCTCTAATGTGGCCCTTGAAGGTATTTCAATTTTCTCTCCAAAAAAATTCTCTTTGTAGCATTTTAACATTACCTTCAATTTACCCACTTGACGTTAGTTATGCTACTTAACCTGTTTATTTCATTACTTGCATGGTTAAAATCTAAAAAATATAATATAAGAAATAGTATATAAGGTACTGTAATTAAGTTTTCCCCTAATAATATTATCACTCGTTCTACTACCTGGAACAAACCCTACTTGACAGGGATTTATCAATTCGGCAATATAAGGTCTCTACACCCAATTTTTAAAAAAGTATTACATAAACTAATAGGATGAAATTGGGTTAAAATTTCTAAGTGGCCAATTTTTGGAATCAGGACAATTTTCGTAGCAGCCCATTCCTTTGGAATTGTTCCATTCTCAAAAGATTTCTTGCATAAGTCATAACAGTGGTGACACTGTCACCCAATATATTCCGGTGTTTTTGTAATAATAACCTTGATAGTGGTTATGCTTATGTAGCCGAATGAGTACATGGTTTCGACTTTCAACTTGAGGAGCCCCACTTTGTCTTTAGCCGACTTAAAGGAGCCATACTTCTACTTGATTGGGCTTATAGGTCTAGCTGACTTTGGAGTTATACATTTCATTATTTCTATAAAAGGAGTAAATCAACACCAAATAAATATTATTGATTTTTTTTATTATCATTATAATAGCTTCTTAACATTCGTTTAAAAAAAAAAAAAAGCTTCTTATCATTATAAATTATAATTAGATATCATTCTTTCATAAAAGATTGTATAATGCCCATAAGGAAACTTTCATACAAAAGTTAAGAATTTTAAATACTTTAATTTTTATACTAAAAACACAAAAATAACATTTTTTTTTAATCTTTTAAAAGAAAGGTGCTCATAAATTTTTGGGGAAGAAAAAAAAAAGTTTAATAATTTTCTTACCCTTTTTTCCCAAGTGGCAACCAAGTATGTAGCCAATAAACACATTCGAAGCATGCGTTTATAAATTCTAGTGGTACTGGTACACACCAAATTTAAGTTTTGGAGTTCAGGCAGGAGATGAGAAGAATAAAAAAGGACAATTGTTGGTCACAATCCAACAATTGATTTACTTGTGTCGATATTGTATTTTGTCCGGCCTCGATTAATATGTCAAAATAATGATAAAAATTCAAGAAAGGGTGAAAATCAGTTTTTTAAAGCAAAAAAGGGGTAACAAATAAATACAGCATGATTGGATGGTGAATCAAAAAGTTGCAACAATTTAATCCATTCTGATATGAATTAAGACCAAAAACCCTAATTGGGGATGGTCAAAAAGTTGATTGTTTGATCCAACAGTCACATCAGGCTAAATTTTGAACCATTTTGTAGTTCATATTTTTTTCCTTCGAAATGATAGTTCATGGACCAAAATCGGAGTTAAATGGATGAGATATCAATAAAAATCCGGAACCTTCATTAAATGTTTCACTTTTTTTTTTTTAATCTTTTTGAGATCAAAATGGCTGTTTTTGGAACATCTACGTGCAAAAAACTGTACCAACTGAGCAACAATTGGAGCAATCCATATGAACAAGATTGAAGTATGATTTCTCGACTACCTCTCACAAAAATGGCTCGACAATATCTGCCATGGATTGGAAGAAATGAATTTTTCAAGAAAAAGTGTTGCAAAATTTCTTACATTGCATCACCTCTCTTCCAGACGCGATATCTTAGCGACCATTGACCAATCCAAACCGCCTGTTTTGTCATGTCTAAGTATGTTCATGTCTTTATAAAGAAAGATTATTCCTTGTAATAAAAACATAACAAAACTAAAGAATTTATAAACTATATGAATAATTATTACATTACAATGTCTATTACAATCTATCAAACATGCTCTTAGTGTTTGTCATTTCTTGGTCTTACTGAGATTCAGGTTGTGAGTGAGCATAGTTCCACTTGTATTGGAAAAATTGTTTAAAAAGAAAAATGGTTGACAAAAAGTAAAATTGGCAACCAATACATAATAAAAGCCATGAAACACATGGCTCCAAGACTTGAAACTTGAAACTTGAAAGACTTGATCCCAATACATAATAAAAGCCATGAAATACATGACCTCCTAGTAGGTAGGATAGCCCGTATTGAAATTTGTGAACATATTCGATCTGAGGATAAGTCTTTATCCCAAGTGGCATCTAGCATGTTTCACAAATCTTTATGAACATATTCGATGTGAGGATAAGTCTTTATCTCAAGTAGCATCTAGCAGCATGTTTCATAGACTAACTGTGACCGCTCTTTTATCGGTTCAAACTTTTTTTTTTCTTTTTCTTTTTTAGAAACAATTTTATCGTTTAATTGATAGTCTTGCAATAATGATATTTTTTGTGATGTCTTATATATAAATATATGGTAAGTTCTTATATAAAAGTATTTATGAATTGACAGTAAGATGATAAGTTCATCTATTTTTGACAAAGTGTAACCAGGATGAGTTCGCATATCCTTCTTAAAAAAAAAAAAAAAAATGGGGGGGGGGGGGGGGGGGATGAGTTCGCATATGTTAATTAATTTATTTCTCTTATTTAAGGTTAATGTTAATTGTCTTCTATATATTTAGATTCCTAAAAAAATAAAATCTAAGATAAGAGCTCGTTGTGACTTGTGGTAATTCTTTTAATATATTGCTAATAAAAATTAATAATTTTCTAGTAAAAAGAATTCCATTAGGAGAAAGAATTCAAATTATAACTAAATTAGGATTTTTAATTAACTTAGAAATTATAGGAGAACAAAAAAAATGAGAAATGATACAATATTTTTACAACAAATCCTAAGTGACAGGTTGTTACTGGTTGTTATTGTTGGGGCAGAAAAGTAATCTTAGTGTTAGTTTCAAATTTGAACCAATAATAACTAACCACCTGTGATTTGTTGTAAAATTGTTGTAAACGTAGCATCTCTAAAAAAAAAATTATGTAGCTATGTACTAAAAGCTGTTAAAACTATTTTAAGGTTGTTATCATTTTTCCCCTCAAAAAAAAAAAAAAAAAAGCCTATTATGTCAAAATGGCTAGTAATGTTTTAAATGTGTTAGTTTAGTCTCTAACCTTTTGGTATAGTATCAAAATAGTTCTTGTCATTTAAGTCTGGATGGAAAAAGCTGACATGGTAAACAAAGAGAATAAAAAAGTATTTATATGGTGATTGGATGCCAACTCGAATGACATATGCCATTTGCTTTTTTTTTTTTTTTTTTAAATAATAAAAAAACTTATCAAATCCCTAAACCATTATACCCAACAAAATAAAGAAGGGTGGGGGTTTGGGGGGAAGGGCCCCGGGGGGGGGGGGGAGAGGATTGAAGCTAGATAGGGCAAAGATTGATCGTGAGGTTGCTCAGATGTTGACATATAAAATCCCTAATCCATTATACCAGAAAAAATAAAGAGGGCTGGGAGGAGATTGAAGCTGGAGAGGGAAAAGATCGATAGTGAGGCGGCTCAAATACTAACAGATAAAAAAAAAAAAAAAAACTTATCAAATCCCTAATCCATTATACCCGACAAAATAAAGAAGGGTGGGGTGAGGGGAGATTGAAACTAGAGAGAGCAAAAGTCAATAGTGAGGCTGCTTAGATACCAACAGAAATGAATTGTCAAGGTTGAGGCTAAGGCAAGCAAAGATAGGTGAATACTGACAAAGAGAGGAGATAAAAATAAAAATGGGGGAAATTCTCTCTCTCTCTCTCTCTCTCTCTCTCTCTCTCTCTCTCTCTCTCTCTCTCTCTCTCTCTCTCTCTCTCTCTCTCTCTCTCTCTCTCTCTCTCTCTCTCTCTCTCTCTCTCGGGTCTTTGTGTTTCATTCACCTCTTTTTAGAATTAATGATTTGATAAATCTTTTTTTCCTAAGTAAATGCCATGTGTCATCATAGTTTGCATCCAATCAACATATAGATAAGTTTGAAATCTCTCCATTTGCCACATCAACATTTTTCTTTCACTACTTAACCACATGGACTATTTTGATACAATACCAAAAGGTTAGGGCTAAAATGATGCATTTGATACGTAAAAGACATTTAGCCACATAGAGCAAGGGTTAAGGACTATTTTTCTTCCACTACTCTGTGTGTGTGTGTAACGGATTATGGATTTAATTTATTTTTAAGTAAATGCCATGAGTCATTTGAGTTTGTATCCAATCAGCATGTAAATAATTTTTTAATCTTTCTATTTACCATGTCAACATTTTCCATCTACAACCTAATTACACGGATTATATATTTTGACACAATACCAAAAATTTTAAGGACTAAAATGACACATTTGAAGCGTAAGAGACCATTTTGACACATAGCACAATTAGTAGAGGATTAAAAAGGTAATTTACCCAAAAATTTAATAGTAAAACTATTATTGAATGTATAGGTGGCCCTTAAGTAATATATTCACTTGGTACAACCACGACTTTTAGAAATGAGATTTAATAATTATAGTAGTTAATAACAGACATTTATTCTGATTATGTTTTTATAATTCTTCTAAATATAAAATTTTATAATTATGATTTTTTTTTTTTTTAAAGTCGATAGTTATAATGGGGAGGGTGGATTTGGACCCTAAATGTCATATAGATAGATCAAGAGGTGCCAACCAATTGACCTATATAATACTTTTTAGTTGATATTTATTATTATTGTGTTTGTGTATGAAACTATCTATTATTTAAAGAAAATATAATGTGATAAAATTTTAATGAAGGATTTAATTGTGGAATATAATTTAAATTCAATATAATATATGTGTATTGTGGGGAGGGGGGGGGGGAATCATGTGCGCATAATATAATAATGATGAGCAAAATTGTGAGGCTCAAAAGGTCAACACAAATGCTCTTATAGGTCATGTTAACGGGTGCCCTTAAGGTAATAGTTAACAATTTATTTTAGGAAAATTTTGACACCACTTTTATAGGAAATGGAAAAAACTATCAAAACGTTAATTTTTTTTTCTTTTCCCATAGATATTTTCTTTCAATGGATTATTAATTATTGCTCTAAGGGCATCTGTTAACATTTCTCATTATTATTAGTTGGGACCTTGTGTAATGCACCAGAAAATTTAACATAATATGACTTTTGTTTTTTCTAAATATGAGATTCTATAATTATAATGATCATTAATAAACATTTATTATAATTGTGTTTGTATATATATGAAAATATAGTGCCTGTTTGGTAAGAAATTTCTAGTAATGTTGTTTAAATTTTGTAGAAATACGTGTTAATGAAAAAAGTGTGTGAAAATATGTATTGTGATATTTAAACAACATTTTTCATTGTTTAAACACTATTACCAAATGAGGCCATATATTCTAGACTTCTAATATTAAGCAGTTATTATTATTATAGCTTTTAAAGAAAATAACAATTAAAATAATCCGGTTGGAGCTAAGCATAAGAATAACTAAATCATCAAAATAATAATAATAATAATAATAATAATAAAATAACCAACAACCGGTGAGTCTCGTACGTCCTTCTTTCTTTATAAAAGCTGACTTGTTACATGACTAGCTTGTGAGACAAACATTAGAAGGGTGAAAAAGAAATGCTAGAGAGTGAAGAGAAAAAACGGGTAATAATACCGCTTGCATTTGTGCAAGAGCTCAAGAAGGCTTCCTCTATAGCTGCACCAATGGCGGTGGTGTCGATTCTGCAGTATCTTTTGCAAGTAGTATCTATTATAATGGTTGGACACCTTGGTGAACTTTCACTCTCTGGCGTTGCCATTGCCACCTCTCTCACCAACGTAACCGGCTTTAGTCTTCTTGTAAGTCTTTCACCCATCTTCACGTCTCTAGAGTATAGAGATAGCCATAGAGAGAGGGGTAAATCAATCTTAGCATTAACACATGCATCACTTTGATTAGATAGAGTTCAATATTTGGCTGTACTTGTCAAATTGCTTCACTTTTTAAAGATTTGAATTTTGGTATTTGACTGTTTTAATAAAGGGACTGAAATAATGGATTAAAGTGTTTCTTTTGGGATTTTCAAGTGCCTGTACTTTCACGTTTTCAATTTTTATTGCTTTGTGCTTCTGTATAAACATTATAAACATTGTTTTGTGGTAAACTTTTTCTTATTTTCATAATGAATTATTTTTGTGTTAGCAATACTATCTTTCTATCAACTTTTTTTTATTTTGTTTACTAAAAGATTTTGCTGCTTGATTTTATATACTAATCCAGCAACAATAATTAATTTTAGCTTATTAATTCACATTTATCGTGGATAAAACGTCATGGGATACAAGTATAGATAATTTTTTGTAACAAAAACTCATTTATTACAAATTGTTTAAAAAAAAATAAATGAAATATTTGAAAAGATAAATTATAAATGAAATTTCAGAAGGATGTGGAAGTCACAAATTTTTTTCCCCCCTCAAAGAAAGAGTCAAAAAAAAAAAAGGGTTCCGCACCCACCTTAGTAGCTTGACGATATTATTTACAATGGTTCCAAAGACGTTGATACTTTTAGATGGAGTTTGTAGTCAATAACATTATTAACTTAATGGTTACACTGCCCAAGTTTTTGTAATTCTACAAATCAACCGATTAAACAATTGCCGACGCTAAACAAGATGACCCTTACGGTGAATAAGTCTTGTACCACATAAAGTAAAACAACAAATGCCACAACTCACCTATGTGGAGGGCTGGTGGTGGGTCCATGTGAGAACAGCCCTCCACCAACCACAACTTGTCACATGGGTGAGTTGTGGCATTTGTTGTGCCACTTTATGTGGCAAAAGACTTATTCCCCTTATGGTAAGTGTTTAGGTAAGTTGCTTATTTCATGAATACTAAAATATTAAATCAAAAATAAAAGAAAGAAAAACATTTGAATAGAGAAACTAATAATTTGTAGAACTGAATTTAGCTTTAGACTCATTCAAATGTGCATGACTTCCAAGTTTCAGATTACAAAAATGGAAATTGAACAGATTACACTATTAATAGAATTAACTATATAATTACTAATTGGATTTTTTTTTTTTTTTTTTTTTGTTTCAAGCAGTCCGGAATGGCTGGTGGGTTGGAAACTCTATGTGGGCAAGCTTATGGAGCAGAGCAGTTTCAAAAACTTGGAACCTATGCTTACACTGCAATCATTTCTCTCATTCTGGTTTGTCCCCCAGTTTGTGTTCTATGGATTTTCATGGACAAAATATTAATTCTCTTAGGCCAAGACCCTACAATATCCCTTGAAGCTTGCAAATACTCAATGTGGCTCATTCCTGCACTATTTGGCGGTGCAGTACTTAAGCCACTTACTCGTTACCTGCAGTCACAAAGTTTGACTCTTCCAATGCTCTTTAGCTCCATTGTTATTCTATCTTTTCACATACCTGCATGTTGGATTCTTGTGTATAAGTTGAAATTAGGAAGTCATGGTGCAGCAATAGCCTTTGGTTCATCAACTTGGCTGAACGTGATATTACTAAGCTCTTTTGCGATTTATTCTTCGAATTCAATATAATAATGTGTATTGTGGGGAGGGGGGGGGGGGGAATCATGTGCGCATAATATAATAATGATGAGCAAAATTGTGAGGCTTAAAAGGTCAACACAAATGCTCTTATAGGTCATGTTAACGGGTGCCCTTAAGGTAATAGTTAACAATTTATTTTAGGAAAATTTTGACACCACTTTTATAGGAAATGGAAAAAAACTATCAAAACATTAATTTTTTTCTTTTCTTTTCCCATAGATATTTTCTTTCAATGAATTATTAATTATTGTTCTAAGGGCATCTGTTAACATTTCTCATTATTATTAGTTGGGACCTTGTGTAATGCACCAGAAAATTTAACATAATATGACTTTTGTTTTTTCTAAATATGAGATTCTATAATTATAATGATCATTAATAAACATTTATTATAATTGTGTTTGTATATATATGAAAATATAGTGCCTGTTTGGTAAGAAATTTCTAGTAATGTTGTTTAAATTTTGTAGAAATACGTGTTAATGAAAAAAGTGTGTGAAAATACGTATTGTGATATTTAAACAACATTTTTCATTGTTTAAACACTATTACCAAATGAGGCCATATATTCTAGACTTCTAATATTAAGCAGTTATTATTATTATAGCTTTTAAAGAAAATAACAATTAAAATAATCCGGTTGGAGCTAAGCATAAGAATAACTAAATCATCAAAATAATAATAATAATAATAATAATAATAATAAAATAACCAACAACCGGTGAGTCTCGTACGTCCTTCTTTCTTTATAAAAGCTGACTTGTTACATGACTAGCTTGTGAGACAAACATTAGAAGGGTGAAAAAGAAATGCTAGAGAGTGAAGAGAAAAAACGGGTAATAATACCGCTTGCATTTGTGCAAGAGCTCAAGAAGGCTTCCTCTATAGCTGCACCAATGGCGGTGGTGTCGATTCTGCAGTATCTTTTGCAAGTAGTATCTATTATAATGGTTGGACACCTTGGTGAACTTTCACTCTCTGGCGTTGCCATTGCCACCTCTCTCACCAACGTAACCGGCTTTAGTCTTCTTGTAAGTCTTTCACCCATCTTCACGTCTCTAGAGTATAGAGATAGCCATAGAGAGAGGGGTAAATCAATCTTAGCATTAACACATGCATCACTTTGATTAGATAGAGTTCAATATTTGGCTGTACTTGTCAAATTGCTTCACTTTTTAAAGATTTGAATTTTGGTATTTGACTGTTTTAATAAAGGGACTGAAATAATGGATTAAAGTGTTTCTTTTGGGATTTTCAAGTGCCTGTACTTTCACGTTTTCAATTTTTATTGCTTTGTGCTTCTGTATAAACATTATAAACATTGTTTTGTGGTAAACTTTTTCTTATTTTCATAATGAATTATTTTTGTGTTAGCAATACTATCTTTCTATCAACTTTTTTTTATTTTGTTTACTAAAAGATTTTGCTGCTTGATTTTATATACTAATCCAGCAACAATAATTAATTTTAGCTTATTAATTCACATTTATCGTGGATAAAACGTCATGGGATACAAGTATAGATAATTTTTTGTAACAAAAACTCATTTATTACAAATTGTTTAAAAAAAAATAAATGAAATATTTGAAAAGATAAATTATAAATGAAATTTCAGAAGGATGTGGAAGTCACAAATTTTTTTCCCCCCTCAAAGAAAGAGTCAAAAAAAAAAAAGGGTTCCGCACCCACCTTAGTAGCTTGACGATATTATTTACAATGGTTCCAAAGACGTTGATACTTTTAGATGGAGTTTGTAGTCAATAACATTATTAACTTAATGGTTACACTGCCCAAGTTTTTGTAATTCTACAAATCAACCGATTAAACAATTGCCGACGCTAAACAAGATGACCCTTACGGTGAATAAGTCTTGTACCACATAAAGTAAAACAACAAATGCCACAACTCACCTATGTGGAGGGCTGGTGGTGGGTCCATGTGAGAACAGCCCTCCACCAACCACAACTTGTCACATGGGTGAGTTGTGGCATTTGTTGTGCCACTTTATGTGGCAAAAGACTTATTCCCCTTATGGTAAGTGTTTAGGTAAGTTGCTTATCTCATGAATACTAAAATATTAAATCAAAAATAAAAGAAAGAAAAACATTTGAATAGAGAAACTAATAATTTGTAGAACTGAATTTAGCTTTAGACTCATTCAAATGTGCATGACTTCCAAGTTTCAGATTACAAAAATGGAAATTGAACAGATTACACTATTAATAGAATTAACTATATAATTACTAATTGGATTTTTTTTTTCTTTTTTTTTTTTCTTTTTTTTCTTTTTTTTTTTTGTTTCAAGCAGTCCGGAATGGCTGGTGGGTTGGAAACTCTATGTGGGCAAGCTTATGGAGCAGAGCAGTTTCAAAAACTTGGAACCTATGCTTACACTGCAATCATTTCTCTCATTCTGGTTTGTCCCCCAGTTTGTGTTCTATGGATTTTCATGGACAAAATATTAATTCTCTTAGGCCAAGACCCTACAATATCCCTTGAAGCTTGCAAATACTCAATGTGGCTCATTCCTGCACTATTTGGCGGTGCAGTACTTAAGCCACTTACTCGTTACCTGCAGTCACAAAGTTTGACTCTTCCAATGCTCTTTAGCTCCATTGTTATTCTATCTTTTCACATACCTGCATGTTGGATTCTTGTGTATAAGTTGAAATTAGGAAGTCATGGTGCAGCAATAGCCTTTGGTTCATCAACTTGGCTGAACGTGATATTACTAAGCTCTTTTGCGATTTATTCTTCGGCATGTGAGAAAACACGTGTCCCTTTTTCAAAAGATGTTTTGCTTGGTATCTCAGAATTCTATCGCCTTGCTATCCCTTCTGCTGTAATGGTTTGGTAATTCTCTCAGCTTTTTCTGTCAATAAATCAATTTCTTCTTCCATAAGTTAATTGGTTTCATGCTAATTATCAGTCTTAAATGGTGGTCATGTGAGCTGCTCACTTTGCTGTCTGGCCTTCTGCCAAATGCAAAGCTGGAGACTTCAGTGCTCTCTATATGGTACATTTTTTTTTTATATCTGTATCTATGTATTCGATAAGTTTGGGACTTATAAGATGTGCTTATTTTTTCTTATTAATTTGTGGTTTATCAGCCTTACAATTTCTACATTGCACTTCACTGTAGCCTATGGATTTGGGGCTGCTGCAAGGTACATGTGCTTTCACAATGCATACAGTTTGAACAGATTTATGTATGTGTCTATAACTAAAAATAAAGCATCAACTATTTTGTAGTACTCGGATTTCAAATGAACTGGGAGCTGGAAACCCACAAGCAGCTAGAGCGGCTGTTTGGGCTACAATGTTCCTTTCCATCACAGAGGGAATTATTGTGAGCGTGACTCTCTTCTTTTGCCGCTATGTTTTGGGATATGCATACAGCAATGAGAAGCAGGTTGTGAATTATATCGCAGTTATGGCTCCGTTGATTTGTCTCTCAATATTAATGGACAGCTTACAAGCAGTTCTTTCTGGTTAGTTCCTGACCTTTCTTTCAAGTATTATAGTGTTTGATAGAATAAAGATTGTATTAGAGATAAGACCCCGTAAGGATGAGATTGCAAATGCCTTATTTTAAGTCTATGGAAGGATTGGCACCAAGAAAATAGTAAATTTAGGTGCGCACAAATCACATCATTTATTGAAAATTTGATTATGTAGATACATAAATCATTCACTAGTGATTTTTTTGCAGAGGCTGTAACTGCAGTTCATATATATGGAACCTATATATAAGTTGTACCACTTGAATTTTCTACAGAACCTTCTTTACCTATGCACATTGCACATCCTTAGAAGCTATTTCCTTGCATCAGGCGTTGCTCGAGGAAGTGGATGGCAGCACATCGGTGCCTATGTCAACCTTGGGGCATTTTATCTGGTTGGACTCCCAGTGGGAGCTGTACTTGGTTTTGTACTACATTTAAGAGGGAAAGGCCTTTGGATTGGGATCATTGCTGGGTCTATTGTGCAATCAACTCTTCTTTCTCTTATAACAGGTTTCACAAATTGGAAAAAACAGGTATGTAGCCCTAGTACATATTTCTTGAAAAATGCCTATTTTGTTTACAGGAAATGTTAATAGGTTTGATTGCCAAGAAGTTGGATGGCATTAATACAGTTGAAACCTAATCACTACCATCTATAAGAAGAATACCCCATTCTCATGGGAAATGATATTGTTGGAGAACTGTATGTTGGTTCTAGAATTATCATAAATCTACGGGATGCTTCATATACTTAAATTGCCCTAGAAACATAAAATAAGGTGTCAATTACATCGTCCATTTATAAAAAAAAATCAGTATTATTTTTCTTGGAAATTGAATATAGAGTATACCATCTTTATTGCTGTTAGACCTAACAAGTTTTAAATTTGAATTCTTATGTGAACATTGCAGGCAGACAAGGCAAGAGAGAGGATATTTGAGAGGAAATCTTCAGTGAACAGTCAATCAGATAGAATTGACAGAGAAGCAACTTAAAGCAGATGATTAGTCACCTTTCTAAAGCTTATATAAGTGTTAAAGTTTGCGAATAGAATGAAGTTTTCTTAACACAGCTTCTGGAAACCATCTTTTCTCAAGTACCATTGTAGAGAAAGTATTGTTAGGTTTTTTTTTTTTTTTTAATCATTGGCAGGCTTTTCTCTCTCTCCCCTCCTCTTCTCTCTCTTTTCTAACTGGGCTCGCATTATTGGATTCTGAAATTGATGCATTTCTTAGACTGAAGTTTGTCGAATATGAATGATTTCTATGGCCAGTGTGATGGCTAATTGTAATTTTTAAGATATTAAAACAAGCCAATTAATTTACTAGTTCTAGTAGCTTATGATTAAGGATGTGAGACAAAAGTTGGGGAAGGAGAGACTAGAGAGTTCTGATTATCATAATTATGCAATAGAATGAACTGGGGAGGTGCGTTCCGGGGGAGGAGTTTGATTTTATTGTCTTTAATTGGTTGGGACTAGGAAAAAAAAAATCTAAAAAAACCTTTGGGGCCTAAGGTCTTCGGCTTAGTGGATCTCTCCCGAAAGGAGTGACCTCGACTTCAACCCACCTATGGCATGAGTTTGACTTCCCCAATCCAAATAAAAAGGGTCCATATTTGGGTCATGTGGTGTATCACTGAGTTGCATTAGTGAAAAGTGAAAACCAACTAGATTTTCCACAAACAAATTATAAGAGACAGAACTAGTAAGTTTCCTTCAGTTCTATTGAGGATTAATTGTTGCAATGTTATGCTTATGATGAGTTTTAAGAAAACATACAAGGGGAAGAAATGAGATATGTCACATTGTGAATTGAAGAGAAGTCAAAGAAGGCTAGCTTTATAGTGGCATTAAATTTGGTAGTTGTGGGGGAAAATCCTCGTTGCCCCAGGGCTAATAGGCCTGGAACTTCCAATCCAACCAAATTTTAGTCCAACTGGATCCAGCCCAAAACCACCGCCCTTGTATGATCTCAATGTATCCAATACTATTCAAACAAAGACCCAAGGTTTCCTAGCCGCTGGCCTAAGGCAATTCATTTCGAGTCATGCTATAAGAAGTTTGCTCGGAAGACGACCAAACACCCCCCACCTACAAGGCAATTCCTAAAAAAGATTATTGCCTTTGTCACATCCGAGGTATGATAAGCCTTTTCCCTACTTAGGACTTTAGGAAAATTACCACTTTTTTTTTTTTTTTTTTTTTGGAAAGGTAGGAAGATTACCACTTTGTTAATAATAATTGAAAATGTTCATCTCTACTTGTGTAGAATTCTTTCTCAAATGGTTTTGGACAACTTATCTTTGACAAAAATGAGTTTGACTTGGAAGATGTACGACGAGAATCTAGGAGGATTTTTCAAGTTTGGACTGATAATTGGATGAGTGAAAAAGGGGATGTTTTTATGTATTTTGAAAACATTGAAGATAAGCTTAAAAGTAACATGGAATGTTTTTGTGTTCTGAAGGCAATAAATATAGGCCTACTTATAGGAAATGTTAGCTTGCATTCCTCTTTCTATATTTTCTTTTTTAATTTTTTTTTTTTTTTTGAGAATAAAGCTTTCTATTATTACTACTCAAAATTGGCTAAATCAGCCTGAACAATATGATGAATGTCTGGTGGTACATCTTCCATCCAGACAGTTTGATTTGGCTCCCTAACAGCCATTTTTGCCAAAGCGTGTGCTACATTATTCCCTTGATGGCGTACATGAGAAAAGCTAACACATTGAAAAGCATTTGACAAACATTTAACATCCTGGAGAATATGCCCGTGTAAAGCCAAAGACAAGCTAGGATCTTGGAGTTCCTTGCAAATAACTTATGAGTCTCCTTCCATGATTACTTTAGTCATACCGAGTTCAAGTGCAAATTCAACAGCTCTCCTCGAAGCTAACGCTTCTTCTTGGGCCACTGTTGTTAGGAGTGGCAATTGTTGTGTCATTAATGCCATTACAGCGCCATCTTCATTCCTGATTACAACGCCAATACTAGCTTTCACTTGCTGGGCAAAAATGGCTCCATCATAGTTAACTTTGTATAAGCCTCGATCTTGTGGTTTCCATCTAACGTGGTTCCTGTGCTGTCGTGTTCCCACCGTTTGGTGCAGTAGCTGAAACTCATACTTCCTATCTTTTGACGAGGCATGTATCTGATCAAGTGGGCACGTCGTTTCCTTGAGCCACAGCTAATTACGTCTATTCCACATAGCCCCGCTTGTAAATGCCAGCAGAGCAACATCCATTTTTTCTTCAAAGGCTCGTTTAAAGATATCCTTGATGCTTCGTCCTGTCATCTCCAAAAGCCACCGCCATTGAGGATTTGCATTCCACATTACCTGCACATCAGAGTAAAAGAAAATAGCATGTGAGCAATCTTCGTCCCCTGTTCTGCATATTTTGCATTGGCCCTCCAGAGTGATTCGTCGACGACATAAATTTGCTTTTACCAGCAATGCTTCTCTGCTAGCTCTCCACACAAAGTTCTTGATCTTGCTAGGCACCTCCAAACCCCATAGTTTTTTTCCAAAATGCTGAATCTTGATCTGTTCTTTGGGATTGGGCAGAGGTCTCAAATAAAAACTGGTATCCAGATTTAACTAAGTAGTTGCCGGAAGGTGTAAATGGCCAAACTAATACATCCGATTGGTTTGTCAAGCTCAGGGAATATTTTTAATGGCCTCTGCTTCTTGCACATTAAAAACATGATCAATAACCTCTTCCCTCCATCTCCTGGTTACTGGGTTAATAAGCACCTCCGCATTTGAATTCTCCTGTCCAAAAAGAATCGGTGTAGTTATTTTGGCTAAAGAATGTGATGGCAACCAATTGTCCCCCCAAATCTTTATCTACTTCCCATCTTCCACTCTCCAAAGAGCCCCCTTTTGAATGACTTCCCTGCCTTTTAGAATACTCTTCCATGCATAAAAAGCGGAGGAAGAATCCTTTGCTTCTAGAATGGAACCTCTAGGAAAAAATCTAGCCTTGAAAACTCAGTAGAACAAGGAGTTATCATCATGAAGAAGTCTCCAAGCTAACTTAGCAAGCATCGCTTCATTAAACATTGTCAAATCTTTAAACCCCATTCCGCCTTGATCTTTATGTTGGCACATGTCTTCCTATCTTACCCAATGTATCTTCCTCCTATCTCCCCTTTGCCCCCACCAAAACTTCCGTATTAGGGTCTCAATCTCATGACACAAGGTGATAGGGAGTTAAAACAACTCATTGTATAGGTGGGAATTGTCTGGATAACCGATTTAATGAGTACTTCCCTACCCACTTGTGACAAGAGCTTGCCCTCCCAACCTTGCAATCTCTTCCAAAATTTTTGCTTCAATTGATCAAAGCTAACTCTTTTGTTCCTCCCTACCATAGCCGACAAGCCCAGATAATCTTCATATTGCTTCAACTCACTAACTCCTAGAGCTTCCATAATATGCCTTTGCATTTCATTTGGGGTAGACTTGCTAAAAAAGAGTGAAGTTTTATCTCTATTCAATTTTTGCCCTGACACCTTTTCATAAGATGAGAGAATATCCATCACCTTTTCACACTCATGAGTGCTAGCCCTGCAAAACAAAAGGCTATCATCTGCAAAAACTAAGTGTGTTAGTTTAGGGCCGTTGCGACAAATAGATACCCCCTGAATATCACCTTTCTCTGTTGCTTTTTGAATCATTTGGTGTAAGCCGTCCGAGCATAGCAGAAATAAGTATGGTGACAAATGATCACCTTGGCGGATACCTCGGCTTGGCCTTATTTCTCCACTAGGTTCCCCATTGATCAGAATTAAGTAAGTAACTGAGGTGATACACTCCATGACTAAGCCTATCCACTGATCCTTAAACCCCATCTATAAAATTACCGCTTTCAAGAAAGACCATTCAACTCGATAATATGCCTTGCTCATATCAAGTTTAAGAGCCATGAACCTCGAATTTCCAGAGTTCTGGTTTTTCATATAATGCAGTGTTTCGAAAGCAACAAGGATGTTATCAGTAATTAAGCGCCCTTTAAGGAAAGCACTTTGATGCTCCGAGATAATATTGGGGAGAACTCTCTTCAACCTGTTTGCAAGAACTTTTGAAAAAATCTTATAAAGCATGCTACATAAGCTAATAGGTCTAAACTCAGTAACATACTCTGGATTTTTTTTTTTTTGGGAATCAAAGTGATGAATGTATGATTTAGAGAGTTTGGTAGGGAACCCGAATTTAAAAAACATAACACATCATGAATTACATCACCTCTTACCAATTCCCAAAAGTTCTGATAAAATAATGGCGGCATGCCATCTGGTCTCGGTGTTTTAAGCGGTGCCATTTGCTTCAAAGCCAACTCAACTTCCCATGCTTGAAAGTTTTCAGTCAAATTCTCATTCATTTCAGCTGTGACAACCCACGATATGGAGTCCAAATTTGCCTCCGCAATTTCTGGTTTGGAGGACGAGAAAAGTTGCTGAAAATATGTCATGAACATGTTCAAAACTTCCTCTAGTTTTGTGCACCAGGTATTAGACTGATTTTTAATCCCAGTGATGAGGTTCTTGCGCCTTCTTTAAGTTGCCCGACAATGAAAAAAACGAGTATTACGGTTGCCATCTTTAAGGTATAAGGTGCATGACCTCTGTCACCACATTCTTTCTTCTTTATCCATTAGAGAATTAATTTCTTTTTTGAGCTCAACCAATCTACCTGAGTTTCCTCCCTGAAGAACCATTTTTTCTACCCGTGTCAATTCTCTTCTTTTTTACTCTAGTTGCTTTTTTACATTGCTGAAGCAATCCTTACTCCATTGAGTTAGTGCCTTCCCACACTTTTCAACCTTTCTAACCACCCTGTTATTTCCTTCCTCTTCATAGTTGACTTGCCAAACACCTTCCACCGTCTCACCACATCCCTTATCACCTAGCCACATTTCCTCAAATCTAAAAAGCCTCTTCCTCTGTGAACAATCCAAGTCCGACTGCTCAATCCATAAAATCTTGTGGTCTGAAGTTGTACTGTCCACGTGGTGAACCTGAGTACCAGGGTATTTTGAAAACCATTCATAAGAGGCCATTACTCTATCTAATCTCTCCCATATTAAATCCCCATTGTTGTAAAGTTTACTCCAGGTATAAGGAGAGCCCTTTAAACCAATGTCCATAAGTCCACATTCATCCAATATGTCTCGAAAAAGTTGCATCTATCCCGGTGGTCTTGTCCGTCCCCCAAGCTTCTCACCTTGCTTTAAGATCTCATTGAAATCCCCAGCACATAGCCAAGGTAGTGAATTTTGGTGATGAAAACTGCGAAGTAAGTCCCAAGATTCATGCCGTTTGTGAGTCTCCGGTTCGCCGTAGAAACCAGTAAAGCGCCATGCTGCCTCTATGTCTTTATTTATGATCACATCTATATGGTTCAAAGAAGAGGAAACCACATCAACCAACAAGTCATTCTTCCAATATAGAACTAAACCTCCACCTTTATTAACCCTCTAAACAACAATTTTTTGTCAAAACGAATCCGGTCTTTCACAAAATCTGCCTAGCTTCGTCTGCCAGTGTTTCGACAGGAACACGACGGCGGGAGCTTTTGCAGTCACTACCTTTGCAAGTTCTTGAACTGCTAGTTGGTTCCCAAGCCCTTGCAGTTCCATATGATGCAACTCTTTGCGCTCAGCGGGGCTGAGAATCAACCTCCGCCATTATTAGGTAGTTTTCTTTGTCTTCGTTTGAGACCAAGAACTTCTTGCATGGTGACTCACTAATATCAATGACCATATCAATTGGACGTTTCGAACCAATCTGATCATTTGTGGTGGGAGCCTTACCATAAGACTCACGAATCAGGCGCTTCCATTTTGGTTGGGATGGTTTCAACAGTTAGGGGTGTATGGTTGAAGTTGATCACGTCATGGAGTGGAGATGCATAGGTCCTATGGTTAAGCTTTTCATGTAGTGAGGTCTCAGAAAGAGTCTGATTGGGTGCCAGCTCATTCCTCAAATTTTCCATATTGAAAGACTGAGAGTTTTCATATAAAGGCACTGCATTCTCAGTGTAACCCGAGTTTTGGGGTTCCTCATAAATTCCCAGTTTGTGTCAATCTCCCTTACTTTCCTCATCAAAATCCTCCTTGATTTCCATGATTCTAAACAACTGGCATGGAGGATTCTGTTGCAAAGGCATGATTATGGGAATTTGTATTTTTGGGGTCCACAAAATCTGCATCTGTATCATTTGTTTCCTTATTCGTTGACTGCTGAGTTTGACTTTGGGATTGATCCTGCCACCGCCGGACTTGATGTCATTTCCCTCCGCAGCCGTGTAGACAAGTTATCAATCCTGTCCTCATAATACCCGAAACCCGAACCACATTTTTCTTTGGTGGACCTGACTACAAGCTCGTATCCATGATCCAAATTGCTGTTCTTCCATCCTCAATGTGCCTTTACTTTGAATCCAGATGTCACAGTCCCTATCACCATGGTCAAAACAGCCACACCAATAACAAATATTAGGTAAACGTTCATACCTGAAATTTACCCATATTCTTCCACCTTCCTCAAAGGTGACAATCCTTCCTTGGCAAAGTGGCTGGTATACGTCTAGTGTTACTCATACTCTGATGTAATTGCCTCCCTCGCTACTTGAAGCGCTAGTTGATCGATCAACCTGGCCTATCACTTCACAGATATCTTCAGTGACTGATTTGTTCCTATAGCCAATTGGAATATTATGCACTTGAACCCAGAAAGATGCCTTATCCAACTTCAGATCTTCCAGAGGGGTTTGTCTCTCATATCTCTCTAGGACCAACAAATATTTATCGAAACTCCATGGCTCGCTGGAGAGGATCCGATCCACATCTTCCTTATTGTCAAATACAAATAAAGCCTTATGAGAACCTTCATTACTCACCATAAAACCATTGTCTGCCCTCCAAAGTGGTTTAAACGTCCTTACCACTGCATCCATGCTCAACGCATGTTTGGTGAAAAACTGTGCTGCTATTATATATTCCTTTGAACATTTATCTTTTTTAAAGCAAACATACCCCTCCCCCCTCCTTTTTGGATAGAGAGAGGCAGTTTCACTGTCGTGAAGATCTTCCATCGACGAAGAGAAAAAGAATAAGAAAAGATAGATTTATCTTTAGAAAAAAGAAAAGATAAAAAGAAACTGTTTTCTAATCCCCTGAAAAAAGATTTACCCAAAGCCCTATACGTAACACTGTCACGCAAGGGGAGAAAAGACCTTATAAGAAGGTACATCAATTCTACTCCTAAGAGAAGGAGAAACCACCTTTTCTTTTTTAATGGTTTCCCATCCTTTAGACAAATATTGAATCCTTTAATATTGTTATTTATCCAATTGAATATAACCAATACTAACAAATAGTATTTTGACTTCATGGCTTATAATGTTTTTTTTTTTTTTTTTTTTTTTTTTTTTGTGTCAACTTGTGGTATGGATAATTGGCTTGGCTTAATTACCATGGAATATCAACTTATCTTTTCTTTGGCTTATGACATAAATGCTATACTATGCATGAAAAAAAAAATCTAGATAATGAAGCTCAAGATTGTAAAACACTGTCATAGCATGCTCTACCTGAGCATCCAAATTAATATATTTCCTTGCATCTGATGGAATCCATCACAACAATGGGCTCTTATTGTTTGTTGTCTCACCATCACTTGTTTGCATATTACTAATTCAATTTTACTTCAAAATCTTGTCGAACTCAATGTTAGATTCAAGGCATAAAAAATATATCTATAAAGAAAACTTGTATGAAAGCACCCTTATGATTTAAAGACAATGTCATAATTTGGAATTTCAAGCTTAGCCATGTGAATTGAACTTCCTGAAGCATGACAGTTTAATCTCTAATTTCCTATTTAATCTCTACTCCATCAAACAGCACAGAGGAACCCAGAAATATGCAAGCACTTTGTTGTAGCCAAATAACACTCTCTCTCAGAAAAAGCAGCAAACACCTCTCCTACGCTCTCTTAAATTACTACATCAACACCATTTCCATCATTAAGGTTGAGAATAGCAACATTCAATTTGAACAAATTCACAACATGTGGGTTCCATTTCGGTGATATCCATGACACTTGATTCACATTGAATTCATGTTTTCCATCTTCACAGAAAGGCAAAGCTATTTGAACTGCTGCTCTACCAACGAGTCCAATTTCATACTTCAAAAAGTTTTTGGTGAGTTTGCTTCTTCAACTTCTAGTAATTTGAAATTGATTCAAATCAAAGCCAGTTGTTAAATAATCTTTACAAAATTGCACTATTCCTTCTGCTAAGCGTTGTAGTCACTATTGAGATCAAATGGGCATGGATGTTGTCTCAGCTTCTCGACAAAGAACCCAAAACTCATATGTCCCCCGAAATCCTTACCACCAATTCAATACCAAAACTAGCACATCGGTTTCGCGATCGATACGTCATAGTAGTGAAGCTTGCGGCATTTTTCATTGGAGAGCCTTGTTTCGCTCTAGTTTTGGTTCATAGAATTTGAAGACATAGTAAACATTACTTTCAGAGAAACGAAAAGAAAACTTTCATCTTCAAATTAAACTCTAATGTAAATCTATTTGAAGAGTATTACTCTCAAAGTTGTGGAACTCAGTTGTGGGTCTTTTGTACAAATATGGTTAATACTCCACACATTGTGACGAACCACCCCCCCCCCCCCAACAAAAAAGGGAGACGTCACGTGGTATTAGGACATCTTCTTTCACATTGATATTTAGTAGTGGTAGTTAGCTTAATTGGTAAAAAATTTTAAAAGCTATTTGGTATTTTGATATGATAAAAAAGAGTAATCATCTTGGGTGTGGGCACAAGTGCCCATTCGTGGGTTCCTCCCTTTGCTACGCGTGTCGCGTGCTCTAAGGAATACAGCACAAACGAGTGGATCGGAGGCAGAGGGCTTAGTAAGAGTTGTAACTTGGTTTAGGTTTAGGAACCAAACTTAGACTCCTTGCAGAGGGTTTTGAATATCCAGATTTTAGGTCCAGAGTTAAGGTATGGAAATGGAAAGGTGTTAAGCATTCAACCCCGCCCAATTCTTGAGCCGGCCTCCACTCATTGTGTTCCATATTCTAATTCTATTAAAGATTCCTCTAAGAGCATTCACATCAATCCGTGGAAAATTTTCCATCTATTTTAGCTTAAGAACCAACTTTTTCTATTTTACACAACCACTTTTTCAAAACACCCACTTCCGATTATCTATTTTAGAAGATATTTCAATAAATATTCATTCCTCATTCATTTTTTATTATTTTCTCTAATGGTCATATTTTTTTAATTTAAACTTATATTTCAAGCAAACTACCAAAATCGGTGGCTCAGGCAGTGGACCCATTTGTGTTGAAGTTCTAGTGGTTGGACTGCCGAAATAGTGGCTCTAGTAATCGCCGCCCCATCGGTGTTGCCGACCACCATATTGCTATCACCAGTGGCCAAAGTGGTGTTTTTGACCACTATACTACCAGCTCTGATGGCCGGAGCGATGTCTTCGACCACTGTACTTCTGACACTAGTGGCCAAAACGGTAACTTTGATTATTAGACCTTTGGCATTTGTTGTCGAAACAGAGTCTTTGATGACTAGATCCCCAGCACCGGTAGCTGGAGCAGAGGTTCAAGTGACCTTATTGATATAGTAAATTTAAATCCAATGGTCATAATTTCTTTTTTTTTAATTTGTATCCACCGGTCCTAATTTTGAAATTCAAATCCAATAGTCACATTTTTTTAAATTTATACCTACCGGTCATAATTTTGAAATTCAAATGCAACAGTAAATTCAAACCTAAAGGTCATATGTTTTAAATTCAAACCCAAGTCACATTATTGATCTATAAATAAAATCATTTTCTCTCTAATTTCTACCCACTTCGACCAAATTACCTCTTCTATTCAGTCTTTGTTATCTCTTAATGGATTTCCATTATGAACTTAATTTTCTTTTTCCAGATGATGAACGTCCATTTGACTTATCCTCTACTCATGATGAGTTGGAACTTACTCTAGCTATTGCCATAGAAGAATTAAAAATTGAAGGAGCATTAACATCACCTCGTTGTTTTGTTCAACCCTGCATGTTTATCTGGTGTTATCCATTGAAAGGTCATGAAAGGCTTTTTCATGATTATTTTACTGAAACACAAGTGTATCCTCCTAATTTATTTTGAATGAGGTTTTGAATGAGTTATTCTCTTTTTCTACATGTCCATTAGAGATTTGAAGCTAATGAACCATACTTTGTTCAAAAAAGAAATGCTGCTAACATGCTCGGTTGTCTTCCCTTCAGAAGATAATCGCCGCAGTTAGAATGCTTGCTTATGGAGTGATGATTGATTTCATGGATGAATGCTTGAGAATTGGAGAAAGCATTGCAATAAAAAGCTTAAAATAATTTGTTAAAGTGGAAGTTTCAATCTATTCTGAAGAGTACTTAAGGTAACCAAATGACAATGACATTGCAAGATTATTAGTGGTCAGCCAATACTGTGGATTTCCAAGAAAGCTAGGGAGCATCGGCTGAATGCATTAGAAATGGAAGAATTGTCCAAGTAAGTGGTCAATATACTGGTCATACCTATGATCCAACAATAGTATTGGAAATCTTAGCATCATATGACCTTTGGATATGGCATGCATTTTTTGGGTTACCAGGGTCTCACAATATATCAATGGCCTAGTGCACTCTTATTTATTTTCCAAGCTTACTGACGGGCGTGCTCCTTTGACTAACTACTCAATAAATGGTAATGACTATTTGATGGGGTCTTAATTATCTTCAAAATGTTATATATCCATCATATGCAACATTTGTCAAAACAATTCTATTGCTACAAGGACGTAAATGAAAAAAATTTCTTACCAAACAAAAGGCGGCAAGCTTGAAGTGTTTCAAGCACGATTTGCAAACCTACACATTTTTTCTACCCTGAAACGCTTAAGGACATTATAATGGCATGCATAATTTGCATAATATGATCATTGAAAATGAGTGACATACTTACCTTGGAGCAAATGACTTCGATCAAATCGATGATAGTCAACCCGAACCTGTGTCACATACCCTCATGTGTAACCTTATGCAGTTCATTGAACGTCATAATTCCATTAGAGATAGAGGAATTAATTCTCAACTTCAAGCGGATCTCGTCAATCATCTATGACAACTACAAGGCCAGTCATAGGAACTTGGAATTCTAAATTTCTTAATTGTACTACTTTTATTTAATGCGAGTCTTCATTGTAATTTGAAATTTGCTAAGTTTAATATCAGAATAGAAATTTCAAATTGCATTCCTTTTCAAAGCCATATGTCATATAACATTTTTGGGTAATATCCTTTAGACAATTTTTTATGTTGGATAATAACATTTGCACATTTATATCGTTATTGCTCCAATTTATAGGGCCACATCGTGGGTTTATCACCATCTTCCCTCATCTACTTGAATTATAAGAAGTTGGACAAGAAAGGATAGGCAAGCCTTCAACATGATTTTTCAATAAAGTTAGTGGATCTTTTAAAAATAATATATATATATAAATATATATATATATATTCTAATTATGATAAGGACAATCATTTTATACTCATTCATCAACTAACCCTACTTCCCACAGTAGGTAACAACAAAGGTAGCTTCACATTGATACTTTTTGGAGGAACAAGAATGAAAGAAATAATAAATAACAAAGTTGTTGTTAAGAAGGTAAAACTATCAAATGTAGCTTTTCTGCAAAAAGTTGTAGTTAGAAGTTGAAATAAGGTAGAACTATCCAATAAGGTAGAACCATACAAAAGTTGCAATAATCAAATTAATGTATATTTTCAGCAAATTACATCCAAACTAAAAGTAATTAAGAACACATTCTCATCAAACAACTCCCACATTCCTTTTAACCAACTGATAGAGCTAACAAAATCACAAACATTCTATCAAATTATCTTGAATAACCAAGTGCTATTGTCCTTACACAATACAAAAATTATAACATTGTTATTATCCTTGCACAAGTAAAGACTACAAAAAATATATCTAACATGATTAGATATTGAACAATCACCCACAAGTAAATACAATAAAAAAAATATCTAACATCAAATTATCTATGACAACCATGTACTAGTATCTTTGCACAATACAAAAATTACATGACTGTTATTGTCAATATCAATATTCAAATTATGATAAAAATTTAGACTTTAGCCTTTCCAAGATTTCCAAACAGCATAGACAAATATATTCTTTTTGCCTCCATGTTGCCCATATCTTTCATCATAATTTCATCTTTCACTTTCACCTTATCTACTTTATTCTTTTCTTCTTTGATAAAAATCAACTCTCTTTGTTTTTCTAATGAAGTGTTCATTAACTCTCTTCATTCTTCTGATACAATGCGCATACTTTCCTTTTTCTCATCATGCATTCTCCTATTTTGTTCCTTGATTTCGGACAAAATGGGCTTTTGCCCTTTTTGGGCAAACTAAATAGCTTTATACCCCATTTTTCAAACTAATTAGAGAAATGCCTCTCTTTTAAAACTTGATTTGTGATAAATCGAGTTAGGCCCTATAATGGCGTTTTTAAATAGCCTATAGTGACGTTTTAAGGACCTATAGTGGCGTTTTGTAACTCGGCCTCAATGAAATCGAGTTATAGGTAAAAAAAAAATTGCCTATAACTCGATTTCATTGAAGTCGAGTTAAAAAACGTCACTATAGGTCCTTAAAACGTCACTATAAGCTCCTTAAAATGCCACTATAAGGCTTCAGAAATTTTTCTTTCTAAAAGATAGGCATTTCTCTAATTATTTTGGGAAAGGGGGTATAAAGCTATTTAATTTGCCCGAAAAGGGCAAAAGCCCATTTTGTCCCCTTGATTTCACCCAATTGGAAGGAAAGTCTTGGGACCACATCATCACTAGTCTTTCTTTTTTCTTTTTTTTTATTAGTTATATAAAAACTATTATATGATGAGTTTTTCCCATTTAAATGGGTATGTGCAAGTTTCTTTTAAAAAAGAGTATGTGCAAAGTGAAACATGAAAGAGATCTATTAAAAACACATGAAAGAGAGAAACAATAGAAGAAAATTATACATAGGAAAGAATCATGAAAGTATGATGGAAAAAAATGAATAAGACAAGGCATACAATAGTAAGATAATTAAGATGGTTATGGTAGTTTGAACACTTCCATATCAAAATCCATCCAAGTGCTTTTCTCACCAAGTAAAGGTCTAAATCAAATACAATCAACTGGAGATGGATGAGTGTTTTCTATTAATGATATAGACAAAAAAATTTGGTCTACAACATTCATATGCATATGCTTCATTGGTGACTACTTTTTGGGTATCTGTGATTTTTTTATTGTATTTTGCTTTTAGGTGATGGACTCGCAAAATCCCTTCTTCCTTGAGATTTTATAGGAGGAATAATGTTTTGACAATACGTTTTTTGATTTTCACTGCACATTCAGATGTGAATGTCCATCAATTTCCATCTCAAGTTGAAATGGGACAGTCTACCCCCCCCATTGAAATAAAATATGTTGGGAAATTTAGACCCCGGTTGTTAGAATTAACAAGTTTTAAACTCAAGTTGTTAATTAGATTTATTATGAATAAAACTTGTTAAAACAAACTAAGATCAATATCATGTCAATGTCATGCACAGCGAAAAAGTAAATAAGACAAAATATGATGACCTAAGAAAACCAATGAAACAAACTAGTTTCACAGTAAAAAACCTGGGGGGAAACCTTTTCAGAAAACAATTCACTATAGTAAAGAGAAGTTTTAGATCTAGTATAAAACCTGTCCCGAGACTCTACAATCCCCGTATACGAACTTACAACAGAAACCTTCTACCGCTTCAGAACCTCTGAACTCTTCAATATATGAATGCCACCCTTTGACGTACAGATCTCAATACGTAACTAACCAAAGATGCACAGTTTCCAGTACGTGAGTAACACACCAACTTGAAGAAGATGTTGGCTGCAAAGTTCTTCATTTCATCAACAATGAAGATCAAGAAGCACTTGGTTACAAAACCCTAAGGTGGAAAGACGCAGTAGCTTCCCTCAAAGAGAATAAGGCATTGGTCACCTTTTGCATGTGTTCTCCTTGTATTCTCTAATGTGACGGCCACTAAAATAAGTCTTATATATGTCTAGGGTTGTGAGAAAAGAAACCCTACACAAATACATAAGTATGGGTCGAAAATCAGATCTGAAAACTAATTTTTGTAATTCTCGATAGATACCTCGATAGATAGTATCTGTCGAGCCTCATTAAACCTCGATAGATAGCTATCTGTCGAGTTTTAATGAATAACCACTTCTTCACTTGTTTCTTGGACAGATTTGCATGGCTTCAACACTAAACTTGAACTCTTGTTCTTTGAAGTACTAAACTCATCCTAAATTTACCCAATTACAAGTAAAGTGTGTTTTGTTAAAAGATTAACTAATTACATAAAATGTTGACATATGTTCCTAACATTGAATCTCATATATTCTAACAAAATCAACTACTAAGAAAGGTCAACAGGAAAACAACTTGATCATAGAAGAAGACATTAAGCTAGTGTTGGCATGGTTTAATGTTAGCTTAGATGTCGTGACCTCGATTGACCAAAAATACACAACATTCTATAATAGAATTTGGCCCACCTTCCACAATGACAAGAAACTTAACCGCTTTAAGGATTCTTTAAGTAGTCAATGGTCAACGACTCAATGAGAGACTAACAAGTTTTGTGGATTCTTGACCCAAATTGAGAACTAGAATGAAAGTGGTAAAACTGAGCACAAGAATGTATATCTACTCAACATCTAATATGTATTATACATCAATGCACTTAAAGTTTTATGATACTCATTATTTTCAATTTGTTACTTTCGTAGATTGATGATGCAAAAACTATATATAAAAGAAAGAGAAAAAACTCATTTCAATTGGAACATTATTGGAATATTTTGAGAAATAAAGTAAATGGTTGAATCTAAGAGCTAATGTGAAGGTACGTGCAAGACAACCAATTGCATTGTCTTATCCTACATTTTTAGGTTCAATAAATCTAGATGAAGATAATAATAAGATGAATTCTTGTGAAACCTTGGAGAGACCCATAGGCAAGAAGGTTGAAAATGAGAAATTTGAAATCTCTCTCTCTATCTCAACCCGTGAGATAGATTTCTCAAGAAATTCTTCATGATATCAATAAACTAGTAAACCCAAAAAAATGAATTGAGAGAAAATTATCATATTTTTGCTTTAAACCAAATAAAACAAAACCCTAAAACCTCTATTAGAAAAAGTCATACCTTTTTGGAGAGATTTACCTAAAATCTGCTAATAGAGATAACTTCAATACTAATCCACCCTCCTCACGGGTTGTAAAACCTTCAAGCCAATCACATTCTTGCTTCGTGGTGAAAAGAATAAGCAACTGAGAATGAATAAGAGTTGAGAAGGGAGAGCTGAGGTAGAACGAAGAAGGAGAAGAGAATGAGAGAGTCTAGGTTCAGGCTTAGAAGAGAGAGGAAAAAAAAACCAAGCAAAAGGCTTCCATGTGGTTTAATATAAAAATATAGGATAATAATAAAATAATAAGATAAAAAGCTACAGTAACTATGTAAATATACACGGTTATTGTAGCCACCTTCTATATTTACACAAGTATACAAAGTTTGATGTGAATGCTTTTTATTCCATATTATGTAAATTTTATCACATTTTGTATTTTAGCTTGACTGATGCAATTACTCTAATAGGCTACCCTAGTGTCACACACACACACACACACACACACACACACACACGCATGCACGCACGCACGCGCGCGCGCACACGCACACACCACACACACACACACACACACTGTCTCTCTCTCTCTCTCTCTCTCTCTCTCTCTCTCTCTCTAGTTCTACATCATACACATCCTAACATACATCTAAGCATACATACCCACATGAATCCATATCGTATCATCTCGTTCATACCAAGGCAATAAGCATATCACATTATCAACATGTGGTAGCAACATGTTCATAATCAAATGAAGGCATTCATGTCACATGGTATTTAACATGTTCAACATTGCATCATATTTATATCATATTCATCATGTTTATCTCATCAAATATGCAAGTCCATATTAGGATGTATGCACTTACCATTGTTGGACCATCACAACACCCATACAAATGCAGGATCATGTTCGTATGCATGTTCATGTGTTATTCAAGCACACTCAAACCTTATTTCATTGATCTGATAAACTAAGTGTTGGGGTACATTTCTTTACACTAGATATTATTTAAATAACACCTATTTATTTCTTTTCAAATGTCACAAACAAATCATTGGACATGCCTGAATATTTTTTTGACCATCACTATGCTAGCCCACAACCTTTCTCCTTTCTATCACAAAATTGGGCTACAAATGCAAAACACTATGGGACCTAATATTTTCTAGTAAAAGCCCAAATTATTTTTTGAGCGAGATAAAATCTAATCATTTCTAAAGCCCAAGAATTTTATACTTAGCAAATATTCAAAAAAAACCCATGATTCAAATTCATGGCCATACTATTTTTCCAATGGGATTCAATCTCATGATAAAAGTCCATGATTCAAACCCGTGGCAAATTATTCGTCGAAAAGCCCAATTCCCACTGGCAATATCAAAAGCCCAATCTTCATTGGAAATATCAAAAGTCCAGTTCTCACTGGCAATATCAAAAGCCCAAGTTTCATTGGCAATATCAAAATCCCAATTCTCACTGGCAACATCGAAAGCCCAATTTACGTTGGCACTATTTTATCAAAAAAGCCCAAGATTATTAACGCTTGGCAAAGAAAAAATATCATGGTATAATTATTGCTTAAACTATGGCAATCATCTTATAAAAGCTCATAGGGAGTTATCTTGAAGAATATGTTCTCATATTAAAAACCCATGAAATATATGGTCATCATTTGTATCACAACATCCATAATATATACCTTCAACACTCATAGTAAATATTCAATCCCAAGAGCTCATCATTTAAATTATGATGCGATTATTAGAAACCATGAACATTATTTATGATATGGAAATCATCATAGTAAATGTTACTTACAAAGGTATTTTGAAACTTGTCCTATTGTTTCAAACATTACAACTAACTGCCCAAAGGCCCATTGCAAGTATCTATAAAAATAAATAAATAAATAAATAAACCCAAAAATATTTACTAATGAAAGTCCATGATGAATGAAAACTCATGGCAACATGTGTTGTTGATGTCCATTTTGTAAGATGCACACAACCCAGCCCAAAGGAACTAGCCCATGTGAGCAAGCTCAATCCAAAAGGCCCCAGCAAAAGGCAAAGGATTGAAAATGGACAACCAGCCCTTGTTCATCCCTGACCAAAGTACAGCTGGAGGCCCCTACAAGAAAACCAAGTCTTTGAAGATGAACTAGGGCTGTCCCATCAACTTTCTGTCACCCTTTACCTGATGTGAACAGTGCCCAGGGGTTGTGATGTCAGCTGAAGTCTAAAGGGTGATGAAACTCCATCATCTTCCTCAAGATTGTACCTTCAGCGGAAAGGAAGCTGACACCAAGTTATCCAAATCTCAACAAATTAATGCTATAAATTTCAAAAATGTTCAAGACATGATTCATGTGCCAGACCCATGAATCCTAAATGGGAAAAATTGGGAACATGTTGTTTGGAGGGCATAAGGGGATCTTCAGTGGAACCCCTTGAAGTGGACTTAGAGTTTGACACTTGGCTTAGGGTGTTGAATCCTACTTCTTGGGGTCCAAATCTCAATTGCAGCATTAGGATTCGTTCTTGATACATGCCTTAATCCCATTGGTTAAACTCAACCCTAGAAATCCTGACATTTAATGTAAAACACTCCAAAATCCCATCATATGTCATATATTACCCAAAGAAGCAAAGCAGCCCCTAAAGTAAATCTCCTACTTCTAGCCAAATCCTAGGAAGATTAACCTTGATTCCCTAGCCTCTGATCAGTCCTATGTTTTTTTTTTATTCTTGTTAATTAATACTTCTCTAAAACTCCATTATAAAAACATAAGCACCTCAGCCCATAAACAGACAGCTACTCCCTCTAAAACTCTTTTTTTGTTGGCCATTTTTGCTTGTGGTTTAGCTCTCCTTAAGCTCACCACTCATTCCCCTTAGATCACACTCACCTAACCTCAGATATTCTTTTCCCCCCCTTTACACAGTCACAGCTCATAAGTGTCTCCCAATTAGTCACAAACAACTCACTACTCACCAAACCCTTAACCTCAGTATTAATCAGATCCCACTCACTCAAAACAGCCTATATTACTTCATTCATGCCTTATAAACACACACTCACCAAAATCTTAGTTTAATACTTGCTACACTAAGTTGAGATCCCTCTCTCCCTTCACACCATGCCAATTAATCATTTTCTTCTTCCCATGGAACCTTTAATTTTTACTTTTTGTTTTACTGTTGAAAGATATAATGTATTTGTAACAATCAAACTCTTCCCTCACATTGATGTAATAATGGTCGAAAGTACAATAAATTCCCCTGACTGAGACATACAAGGACCCCCAGGAGTTAACACTTTCCTAAACTTATTTAATCATTGGCTACTAGATTGTGTAATTCACCCTTGCCGTTGGAAAATTTATCTTTCTGAACTTAAGTGTAATTTCACCCTTAACGCTGGAGAATTTATTTCCTTTGTACTATCAGAACCGAACCACTAACGTATTAATTAAGCATTGTAAAGTATTTTCATTAGGATTTTGTTGTTGTTTTTGTTAAGTGCAGCCTTTGTTTCTTGCTTGGATAGGCTTGTCATCACACCAAAAGCCTTTGGGTGCTATCTCAAGAGCCCGTAGTTGAGTTTTAGCTTGGCTTTCCAATATTTTATTTAGAGGCATCAATTTCTCCCTCAACACTAAGCATGTGAAACATGTTATCTATTGACTACTAGCCTAAACATACATAAACTAACCTAAATAGAAGCTAAGAGATGCATTTAAACTAATTTAAGGCACGAAAGCAAGAAAACAACCAAATTTGGAATTCGGGGATAAGCTTGAGTGCACAACCCAACCCAGAACCTAGGCATAGAACAAGCAACCTAACTACATCTAAACTAACTCCAAGCATGCTACTAAACTATTAAAAGCATTAGCATTGGTGGTACCAAATTGCTACCTTTATTAGCATTGGTGGTAACAAAAATATGACTGTAATAGTGGAACTATTGCTAAACAATATACCACTTGAGTTACAGTAAACTGCCATCAATGGTAGTGCACTGTAGCTCAAAGCTATAACCAAATATTATTATTTTATTTCATCATCTAATTAAATAATATTTTCATTTAACCCCAAATATCTTTTCCTATATCCTCTTCACCTTTTCTATTTGTATGTTCATTTCAGCTCTTCTCTTCTTTCTCCCTTTCATATTTTTTTTTCTCTCTTCCTTCAGCTCTTTGTCGACCCATCTCCCCTTGCCCAGCCACTGCTGACCCAAGCCCCAAGCTGCCCCCGACCCAAGCCCTAAGTCGCCGCTAACACTATCCTCATCACACCTTTCGCTCCTTGCCACTTGGCAGTCTGGGTTTGTGGTTTGTGGTTTGTGGTTGACGGTGGGCTTTCATGTCTGGTAGTGACGGTAGGTTTTGTGGATTTTGGTTGTGGCAATGGGTTGTGGTTGTGGTTGTGGTTGTGATGGTAGATTGTCATGGCCGGTGGTGACGGGTTTTTTTTTTCTTTTTTTGCGTTGTGCTGTGGTTACCAGAGTGGTGGTTGCGGCTGTTGGCAGAGGTGGCTATGGCTGGTTACTATAGTTTTTTGTGGTGCATGTTTTTTATTATTTTATTGTGTTGTTTATCTATAGTACTATTTAAGAGGCTTCCTCTATTTGAGATCCTCAATGTTGATGCCTAAAATACCCACAATCTATTCTCTTACAAGTTTTTCAACTAACAAGATAAATACAAGAAAAAAAAAAAAAAAAAAGAAGACTGCCATTTGAATTCAGCTTTCTATGTTTACTCCTAAAAAAGGCTTCTAATATGCCAATAACCTTTTCCACTTTTTCAATTAGAAATTTTTTTTTTTTTTTTTGTTCCTTTTAGAACCGATTATATTTAAATTTCACTTTCCATGTTTACTCCTAAAAAAATGCTTTTAATTAATTTTTTTTTCCTTTTAAAACTGATTACATTTAATTATTAAAAAACTACATTTTAGGATTAAACGAAAATTTATAACTACCATAAATAAAATTAAAAAAAAAAAAAAAAAAAACAACAACAACAACAACTGCACCAAAATAAAAGAAAGGTGGATGTTGGAGCCTTTCCTTCAACAAAAATAAATAAAAACTATTAAAATTTTGTACTTTGTATTGTTATGTATCTGTACTAAGTGGCTACATTTTAGGACTATCATAAACACATAACACAGCCATGTCCATTTTTCTAAAAAAAAAACCACATCCATTTTTACTTCCATAAAAAATGTTATTCCATCAAAAATGTTACGTAGAGTTTCTTAGTTTTAAAGGTAATTGTTAAATCCTGAATTTAAGCTCTTTTTGACTATTGTTATGAATGTGTAGTAAGTGGCTAAATTTTAGGATTGAAGATAAGTAGATAACTCCCATCAATAAATCAGAATTTTTTGTTAATAAAATATATGAAACAATTGAGGAAAGATGTGTAAATAAAAGTTTGGATAAATTAGTCATTTAAAAATGAAGTATTCTTTTTCTATACTTCACTAAAAAAAAGAAAACAAAAACAAAAAAAAAAAAAAAAAAAAAAGTTTAGATATGCCCACAAATATGAGACTGAATTCAGTACTAATAATATATAATAAAAATATAACCACCGCACACCTTTAGTACGATGGTCACTCCACAAGTATAAGTGTTGTTGAGGTGTGGGGGGGCAATGGCTAGGGTTCAAGTCTCCAAGAGGGAGATTCACACACATATACACTTAGATTAAGCTAAACTAGAATTCTATCTTGTATATATAAATATATATATATATATATATGGATTTTAACTTAGTATTGATGAAAAATTATTTACCTGCAAATGCATAATACTCATTACACCCCTAGGATTGTTTTTTATTAGAAATGTAGTAATCTCAAATTATAATGAATGCAAATTATTTACTTTTACCAAACAAAGTGAGATGGTAAAATAAATAAAATAGTTTTTTTGTGTTGCCTAAAGTTAAAATTTTTAGCCCACCAATGCTGATGCTCTAAAACAATAAACCTAAACTAAAAAGTAATATATTAAAGCAGTAAAACAAAATAAAAACAAAGGAAAAGAAAAGGAAAAAAGAAGAACAATATCTCAAACAAAGAAGCTCTCAGAGCTTGATTTTGACCGCTCTCGTCGGTTAATCTATAAGACAAAAGTTAGGAGATTAGTAAGCTTTTACTAGATAGCTTAGACTAGAAATGGTCACAGCCAAGAAAACTTTGAGTTGAAGGTGTTTTAAAAAAAAAAAAAAAACTATCTTGAATCACCATTTTTCTAGTGATTTTGGTGTGTTTTGGAAAAGTGTCTATGAGGACTTTTATAGTAACAAGATAGGGGTGCAGGATTCTTCCCAAATGATGTGGGAATAGCTCTACACACATTTCTGTCAAAAACTTTTCTTACATGATTTTTCGACCCCTACTCGCATACACACGACTAGGGTTCTACAAGGTTTTTAAACCACCAAAATGTCCTTCAATTTCCTTAGCTAGGCCCTTCACCAATTTTAGCCAACAAAACTATTTTAACACAGTCATTTGTATATGTCTCTACATCAAACTCAATACTCTATCACACCACCAAAGTAGAAGGCCACATCAAAGTAGAAGGCCACACCACCATCACACCAACAACAACACCACACCACCACTATTGTCATCGCAGCAAACCACACCACAAATCCATTCACACTACCACTGAAACCCTTCTCTCTCTCTCTGTTTGCTGTTGTGATTTCCCATTCTCTTTCACTGCAAACCCATTCACACCATTGAACAAATTCTCCATAAAACACAACAAATCACACCGCCAAAACCCCTCTTCCTCTACATTTTTTGCTGCAATATGGGCTTCCAATGTGGGTTTTTGATGTTGGATCTAGTTGATATTAGTATGGATTGTTGGTGTTGGGTTTCAGATCTGATGGGTTTGATGACAGTGCTAGTCATTTTTTATCTTAGGTGTTCGTTAATGGTGATTGTTTTTTATGTTGGGTGTGTTGATGAGTTAATGATGGTGAAGAGAGAGAGAGAGAGAGAGAGAGAGAGAGAGAGAGAGAGAGAGAGAATAAAAATTAATTTTTCAATATTGGCGAGATTAGTCACATGCTACTTGTAGCATGGTCCTACTCGTTAAATTGTTAGCTTGTGTTTGAGGAAGCTGATGCGTGCAGGTTTTGTGTGCTTTTCGCTATATGTATAGTATTAGAGCATCTCCAGTGGCTTGGGCATCCGAGTCTAATAGGCAAAATTTGGAGAATATGGTGTACTGTAGATGCTCCAACAACTTCGGCAAACGGGTTTTTTTTTTTTTTTTGCTAATGAATAGTAGCCCATCAAGTTTGATGGGCTACTATTCATTCTTCAAATATATATTTTCTATTATAATAATGATGTGTTGTATAAAAAAATGTTGGAAGATGTGTAGTTATTAAAAAATGAATAAATAATAAATGAAAAAATAATATTTAAATGAGATAGAGAATATGATAGAGAATTTGTTGGAAGTGTATTTGAAAAAGTGAGTAGGCAAAAGCTAAATGTCACTATTCATGAGCCAAACAGTACAAAAATTTGGCTAATCTGCTAGAGATGTTCTTAGGCTAGTTTGATTAGCATAATGCGAATGGTCTAACAATGCAAAATAAGGTGTCTATAATGAGACAAACGTTGCAAATTTGAATCATATCATATCTTAAAAAAGAAAGAAAAAAAAAAAAAAAAAAGGTATTTCTAAATATAGGCTTCAAAATAGTTGGACCATAGAACTAAGGTCATAAAGGTTGAAACTATTTCTGAAAAAGTAAAATAATAATAAGAAAATAAATTAATATGTCATATCTTTTTCAAAAAAAAAAAAAATCTAGAAAAATATGGGCTTCAAAATGGGCGGGTCTTGTTCCCTTACTGGACCGGGCCTTATTCCCAAAATTGCCTCCTCTCTTCGGCTCTCTCTCTCTCTCTCTCTCTCGCTCTGTGTGCGCAGCCGAACCCAAAACCTGTGTCTCTGTTCTGTAGCTGTCTCTCTCTCTCTCTCTCCGTGCGCGGCCATCACCATCTTCGTTCAGTTCACTGTAAGTGCCTCTCTCTCTCTCTCTCTCTATATATATATATATTCTGTATGTATTGTATGTACATGCATGTTTTATCATGTATGTATGTATGCATGATAGCTAAAATGTCGATGTTGGGACAACCAACTAGCAAAATTTCAAAGGAAAAAGATGAATATTGAGAAGTAAATTTTGTATCTGTGAAAGGGAAAGTAGCAACACTAGTCGGTGAATGAAATGACAGTAATTTTTTTAGTATCATTTGGAAAACCTGGTCATATTATAGCGTTATACACTTTTTCATTTGATACTGGGATTCTTTTTTCTGAACACCCATTTAATTTTGGTTCTAAAGTTAAATTACATTACATGGGGTCTCAATTATTTCACAAATAAAGTTGAGGTTTTTGTTGATCTGTATATTCAGTTTACACAAGTTTGAACTCACGATTATGCCTCACGTTTCTTATGGGGTGAGGCAGTGCGGTTTGAGCTAAAGCTCATTGGCCTGGAATATTATGTTTTAGTTAAATCAAAGCACAAAACCAATACAGTAGAAGAAGATATAATGTCTGACAGTGTCAGAAGGGTGTAGTATTTTGACTTTCTCACTCTATCTTTTGGCACTGTAAGATATTGTAAAAATAATCCCTCTGATTCAGTGCTAAGGCTGCTGCTGCTGGAGTCTTCATTCTTGCACACAATGTATAATATGTAATCCCTATTCAAAAATTCTGGAGTCTTTTGTTCTTCACGTGGTTTATGTTATGTAATCCCTAAAATTGCAGACTTATTCACTTTAATGTTCTGAATGTATTCTTGTGTTGCTTCTTACAGTTGAATTCCAAGAGAGAGAAAAAAAAATGATAAAGAGGCAGTTCTACCATATAGAACATGCCAATAAAGATGATGCCTCAGATTCATCTTCGTCTTCTGACTCCGAATTAGAAGCAGGAGAAATAGAAGAATCAGAAGATGATGCAGTTCCAGAAGTGCAAGAGAATAATGAATGTTGCTCTACCTCATCTGGTTTGTCCATTCTTATTTCATTCTCTCTCTCTCTCTCTCTCTCTCTCTCTCTTGACATCAATTTGTTCTTGGTATCTGCTAGAGTGCTCACAAGTAAGCTTACAAGAACAAGATTGCATTCACAGTAAAATTTATGCACATACTTCTTCTTTAGTTGATTATATCATACATGAATATTTGTGATAGGTTAGCAGCAGAAATACCTACTGATGCTGCTGCTTTTGTTATTTCATATGATTTGATTTTTTCTTATGCTTATCGCCGGGAGAGGGGGGGGGGGGGGACCTTCTGCGTATACTTACTGTGACGTTTTTTGTGAACATCTTGTTGCTTCAACTACTAGTAGCAAAATGTTACTGAAAGAATCTTTTACCAATGACAACCTCATTGTTTCCAATTTACGTTTATGCTTCTACTTTTTCCTGGTTTCAGGTTATGAGAGTGAGGATAGCTCGGCAAATGAGGTTGATCTTGAATCATCAGGTAGGATTTCTTCATATTGTCTGCAATAATTGAACTATGTGACCATGTTGTTGAGATAAAATGACATGCATTTATGATATAACCACTATGATAATATTGCCACTATGCCTTTTGCCTAGCCAAGCAACAGAAGCTATGTTTGATATCACCCCCTCAAAGTATTGGACTGTTATCTTTGACATTTTTTGTATTATATTGGATTTTACAAGTTGTTTAAATGATGCATAATGGTAATTAGAACTTTGGAAACTCAGCTGACAAAAACGCAAATATGTTATACCCATTTAAGGACTTTCTTAGTGTCAATATTTGTTTTTGTTTCGAATTTCTCAAAGTATTTGAAAGTACAACTTGAAGTTAGGCAGTTTCACATCTCATGAACCAGGCTCTAAAATTTTAGTTAAAAAAATTTATAAGGCGTACATGGACTTCTTTTTTCCACCAAATATTAGTCCCAATGATGTTGGTGTGATTATAAACACATTGATATGTAGGATTCTTATGCACTGTGTAGTACATGGACGAGAAGTAACATGATGGGTGAATATTTTTGCCTTTTATGGAAATTAGTGTTTGTGCTTTGATTGGAGACTGTTTGTTCTATCTAGTGATTGCCCAAAGCCTTTAAAAAAGAATGCAAAAAGAAAAAAAAAAAGTAGGATTGGGATCCTCTGAAGTTCTTATGGTAATTCTACTATAGAGCTTTTAAAATCATGTCCATTTATTGTGAAATGAGTGGATTGGATTTTGCCACTTCAACTGGATTTAAACGTGGGCTAGCACTATTTTGGTATTATTTAGAAGCATTAAACCGGTCAAAACGGGTTAAAGTGATTCCTAGTTTTGGCGGTTGGACAGTTGGACTGCTGGTGTACTTGGTTTTTTAATATTTTCAAGTATGGTTGTGAACTGGATCAGTATAGGTATTAATTCTTTTTGTGTAAGTAAATGTTTTATTAGAAAAGGAAAAGAGAGAGACACATATTAAGATGTGTACTGTCCCTTTTAAAGAATACAATCACAAAAAAGAGAGTCAATAAATTCAACCAAAGATATCAAGTGGAGGCTGCTTAGAGTGTGCGTCCAGTGACAGAGTCCGCAAGATATGATCTGTGATAAAAGGGGGGCCGTTCTACTCCATCAAAGACTTGCTTGTTTCTTTCTTTTTAACAAAAAAATCCGCATGACACATAAAGGCAAAGCTCTCATAACTTCAATGCTTTGTGGCACTGAAACTGTCCCTGCAAACACTCCAACAACCCAACCACAGAATTGGGAATCACCCAACTCAGTCCCAACAAGGAGAAAATAAAGGACCAAATATTTAAAGCCAAGTGACAATGATGTAGCAGGTGATCAATAGACTTCCCACTACTTTTGCGCGTGAAACATCAATCAACCATCAAAATGTGCCCTGCCTGAGAAGGTTGTGTCAGGATTTTCCCAAGAGCAGCAGTCCCCACAAAGAATTCCACTTTTGTGGGACCTTGGCAAACCAGATGCTCTTCCAAGGAAAAGACCTAGATGGAGAACCCCTAAGGGCATTATAGTATGAAGACACCTCAAACACACCTTTCTTAGAAGGCTTCCATAAGGCTTTGTCATGACCTTGGTATAAGTATTATTAGTTACAATTGAACCAATCAGACCAGTCGGCCTGTTCCAGTATTTAAAATTATGGTTTGAGGTCCGTATGGGGTTTGTATATGGAATTTTGTCTGATGGTTTTTTTTTATTTTATTTTTTTTTTAAAATTAGTAAGAAAAGAACATTATTGTAGTAAAGAAGAAAAAGATAGGCCAAGGCACTCAAGATACCATGGATACTCAAGATTTTAAAAAAATCAAAATCAAAATCACTCAGCACAATGAGTCAAGCAAAAGACAAACTGTCCAAAAAGGCCAGAAAGTCTGAACCTGAAGTGACAGCAGAGCAATACACCTGCTGCCACTCAAACAGAGACCCAAAAATCTGAGATTTAAGTTGAATAGGTTAGTGTTCTGTCCCTTCAAAAGCTCGAAGATTCTTTTCCCTCCAAATAGTCCATAGTAAACACGCAGGAACAGCCCCCCATATGGTTGAATATGTCTTCTTCCCACACAGACCAGACCAATTATTGAGCAGATCTGATACCCTCTTCGGCCTCTCCCAATTGAGACCTGAAAGAGACAAAATGAAAGCCCATAGCTCGCTCACAACACCAAAAATGCGCTGAATGCAGAAATTAATGATCAATGTCCTCCGTCAGATTTACACAACATACACCAATCTGTAATGACACTAATCTGTAATTTTGTCAGAAGGTTAGGATGCCTATAAGAAGTTTTAGACACTTAAGATAAGGGATGGAATTTTGGCATGATTTGTGGTGTGGGGTGGATTCAGGATTGACCTTTGAAAGTTAATTTTCCTGTTTTACTTGCCTCATTCATGAGTAGTATATATCAATTGTTTGGAAGCAGATATGCATTGTTGTTTCATATCTAATTAGTCATCAGGATTGAGTTAGAGAGGGTGGTATTTTGTTTTCCATTCTTGTGTGATGCATGCTACTGCTGCAAGAGCCCAGGGTGGAGATGCATGATAGTATAGGGTTCATAACCTGTAGCTGCAAGAAAACCTTAGGCTTCACCATGTGAGGGTCTATCACCATCAAGCATAGAGAATTTTCTCCCAAGAAGAAAGCTTTTATTGAATAATAGTTTGATTAAAACACAGTACCTAGAGCCTTTTTTTATAAAGTTTGTAGCATTACAAAACACTACATCCCATAAAATCCTCAACTAACATTAACTTGAAATCTTATCTCTATCTAAAAAACATGAATCCGATCCATCTCAATAAATAAATAAAAATGAAAAATCTGAAATAATCCAATCCCACAAGAAAAGTAAAGTTGTTTTCTATTCCTACTAGTATAGTTTTTTTTTTTTTTTTTTTTTAGGTATATTCCTACTAGGATAATAAGTTTGGAACTTATAATTTTGGCCTAAAGACCTATTCTTTATTTTTCTCTAATTAATAAGGATATTTTATTGAGAGAGTAGATTACTTCATGCTCACGTTGATGAGCACAATCTAACCTAAAATAATTAAAAAATTATGTGCAAAATTTAAGTGAATTTGGGAATTCTAAAAGATAGTGACAACTAGTAAGACCACACACACTAGCCGTGTCCTTTTATTTTATTTTATGTTCTTTAATTTCTGTGCATTGTTTTGGTTTTGTCCTGCATCAGAAGGTGGTCCCCCTTTTGCGATTTTTTAATAGAATCAAAATTTATTCTTTTTGATGTGCTAGAGTACATTGTATATCATAACATTCTTCTTCAAAATGTGGGCTTCTCTTCATTCTGGAAGAATGTATTTATCATGGATGCATATTTTTGCATGGTAGGTCTACCAATAAGTGATGATGATGCTGAAACTGGAAATGAAAAACAAATCTGTACTGACAGTCAGTTGTCTGGTAAACGTGATTATGAAGAACTGAAGATACAGTCTAATATCATGGCTCAAAAGGAATCAATACTGGAAGATATTCCAGACTGTATATTAAAATGCAAATCGGTTTTTAAGTGCAGGATATGCCCTAGAATTATCTGTTTGAACGAGGAGACACTGAGGGCTCATCTCGAGTCCAAGGTAAGATGTCTCTCCCTTTAATTAATCTGCATTTGCAATTCTTAACCCAACAATGGCATTAACAACTTTACTCCTAGACATATTTGAAAATTAAATCTTCAATTGTGAATATCCTTCTTTTCCTTCCCTCAGATCTTTAAAAATATAGTTGTTTTTATATGCAGCTACATCATCCCTACAAACCATATATTAATCTATAGATTTTAGTTATAACTGCTGAATGTTTCCTATCAATTTAATGAGGGTATAGTAGATCATTCTCATCTGCTTTGGCAAGGGTGTCTGTTGATTTAAATGCTTAATGATGAGTTCAGACACTAACACTCCTTCCTTAAACCTTTTATTTATAGGAGAAAGTGCATTAGAATAACCTTTTTTATTCCAAGAGTTTGTGTCTTTATTCCCCTCTATTATATTGAGGGCAATAATTGATCTTTCTCATCGTGATCTGGCAACGTGATGATTCGAATGCTTAATGATGAGCTCAGGCATTTACACTCTTCCTTTACACCTTTTATTTCTAAGAATAAGTGCATTTGATCAATTGTGTAGCCTTTGATTTAGTAAATGGAGAATTCAAATTGGTGTGATGAAGCTAGAAAAAAATTTATGTTTTAGCATGAGCTCACCTCAGCCATCACCATGCTGGATTTGGCTTCACATGGATCTGCTTTGGATAACAATGATAATACCACATGGACTTGTCATCTCCAGTACTGGGCGTTGTAGCAATCTGACCTGGTTATATCCAGGCTGGCCCAAATAGGACCTACAAACAAGCAGTTAAACCTTTATTAGATGACCAAACCCAAATGAGTTGTAGGCCTGCCTATTTTTGTTCTTCCTCGAAACTGAGCATTGGACCAAACTGGCATGGTTATATCCAGGTTGGCCCAAAGAAGACCTCCAAACAAGAAATTAAACTTTTATCAGATGGCCAAACCCAAATGAGTTGTAGGCTTGCCTATTTTTTGAGCTTCCTCAATACTGATTTTTTCCAATTCAACACAAAAGTAATATCCGTTGATTTTTTTTCTGATAAAACTGGAAAGGCAGTTTTTAGCACAGATTGTGGACAACCTATATGTGTAAGAATATCACACTGGTTGTATGTATGTTGTGCCATAAGCCGTCAAGTTAATTCACATTGGGAGAATTGTCACCATTTGCATTGGGTTATAAGCCTTCTATTGTTGACCTAATTATAACGTTTTTGATTTTTTAGAGACATGCTCGATCTGAGAAATTATTAAATGAAGGTAGGCTGAAGGCCATGCTCAACAGTGATGGGGAGATTGAGAACCAAGAGACTGCTGCAGAGATGAATGCTCGAATTTTAGCCATTCCATTGGTTTGTTATTTTAATTTCAGAGTTCTGGAACAATGATTAAATTAACAGATCAAAGATTAGATGTTCAAACAAGTAACTAATACATCCATGCTAATCTGTCTCAGGGTAGTAAAAAAAGGAAAAACAGAAGAAGGCATGGTGAGAAAAAGAAAAAAACAAAGGTAATAAACATTGTACCTTGATGATTGCATGTAATCTTAGATTTGAGCTTATAAATGGCTTATCAAATTGCTTTCTGTAAATTACAGAAAACTGGAGATGAAGAGAAAGTCAGCAGAGCAAAGCAATCAGCAAAAAGCCCAGCCAAGAAAAGGCGTAAAAATGAGAACTGAAGAATGTTACGTTTTTTTTTTTTTTTCCTTTGCTTTACTGCTAGTGAATATGGCAGCAAGAATTGAATCAAAGGATTTGACCATTTCTGCAGAGCTACTAACATTGGGCATCCTGTGTAAGGCATTGCTTGGTTTGATAAATTCCAAAATGATCACTTAACACTAGTTGCTTCCTTTTTTTTTTCCTTTCCATTCACTCTCCTTCCAGGTTGGGGTGTGTTTCATCTGGAACTGTATGCTTCTCTCTACTTTGTAGAAGGCAATGCATTGGATTTTTGGTGTTTAGCACCCTGTGTAAGACATTGGTTGGTTTGATAAATTCCAAAATTCTGTTATTCCTGAAAATCAAGATCATGGGATGCTGTGCATCTGGGCATTTGCTTTTAGCACTCACCATTTTCACTTGACATAGATGTTCATCATGCGTATAAATTTGATACTGTTTGGGAAATCTGTGTTATTATACTGTTTGTACTCTATTTTTTTCTTAAGCAATTGATATGCATATTGCATATTTTCTAATTTGCCCAAGAAAGGTTGCTTCAGGCACCCCTTGTAATTACAAGAAGCTTGGCATTGATAAGGTTCTTCATAGCGTTTCTTATAAAAAAATTAGTAAGATGTCCTCAAGCATGTCAAATATAACAATGAAAATGGAGTACGGACCTTTCAAGTCTTTACCATGCCCACCAAGGCATAGGATCCTCTCTATTTGGAATGAAATGAAAACGGACTCATTTCACGGTTCAGATTTATTCCTGGATGCTAGATCTAACAATGTGCACCACGCTCCTATCATATGATCTCTTAGAAATTCAAGCCTACATATACTAATACATAGGCATGAAGACTTACACTTTTATACTACCCGGCAAAGTTCTATGCTCCGTTAATTGAATTTTTCAAAAATAGAGCTAAAATGAAAAAAGTTCATAAGGTGGGTCCGAACTAATGTTACAGCATCAAATTGAGACTAAATACGACAATATTGGTAATGTCAAAGGTCATTAGTACTCTTGCAAAGGTGAAAGGTCTTCGTCCTTATGTTGTTTTCCCATGAAATGGCCACTTCCAAGTCTCAAATTAGGCATTTGAGACTTTATTTATTTATTTTTGAGATAGTTACAATATGCTGCTAACCCACAAGTCATATATTTTCCCCTATAGACCCCCAAATACTTTGTATATAAGAACGTGTCAACTAAACTACAAGGCTCTTGGCAAATATTTGAGACAATTTGACACTTACCATTGCAACAAATATTAAGTCTTGTCCCAGATTAATTGTATTCTGGGACGGAGCAATGAACCTATTTGAAGT